>NC_142940.1:13233861-13266361 GCF_046866305.1 Octopus bimaculoides | reverse complement strand
AGCCATAATCCCCCTGTCCACTATTTCTCTCCATAAATATATGTGTGAGAGAGAGAGAAATAGAGAGGGAGAGAGAGTGGGGGTGCAGAGACAGAGAAAGTGGGGGAAGAGAGATAGAGAGAGTAAAGTATATTCCATTGAGAAGGTCTAATAAGTTTGAAATACGTTGTTTTCATAAGTTAGCTTAAACCCAATATCTGCTCCAGTCTGCTTTGTCTACAGTGTCTTGTAATCTTGATCAACTGATCGTATAAGAATTATTTCCCTTGAAGATGTTTTTCAATAATTACTTTAACAATCGTAGATCGTTGAAGCCTTTTTCAGTCCTATTCATTTGAGAATTTATCGTACATGCATTTAGTATGCAAAGCACTCTTCTGAGGTACCTTTACTTGGTCACGCAACTGATAACGATGATATCAATATCAAATGTACAGCCCCGCGTCTAACCTTTATTTATAAAGTTGTATATTTGGTTGTTTGGTTGGCTGGTTAGCTGGCTGGTCTGTAATTTTCTTACCGGCTCAAATGACAAAAACACACCTCTGACTTTGGTTTAGTCAGATAGACTACCGACAAGGCAATTAACAGGTGTCAAACATATACCCTTTGTACGTTAAGGCAAAGTAGCATGTAAATGAGAGGGATAGAAAAAAAAATAAGAGTATGAGAGAGAAAGTAAAGGAGAGAAAGATAGATTATGTCTGTGTGTGCTTGTGAGAGAGGGAGAGACAGTCTCTTTATTTGTGAATATCTAGGTAATTACAAGACGGCGACTGGCAGAAACGTTAGCACGCTGGGCGAAATGCTTAGCGGTATTTCGTCTGTCTTTATGTTCGGAGTTCAAATTCTGCCGAGGTCGGCTTTGCCTTTCATCCGTTCAGGATCGATAAATTAAGTACCAGTTACGTACTGGGGCCGATCTAATCGACTGGCTCCCTCCCCCAAAATTTCGGGCCTTTGTCTAGAGTAGAAAAGAATATCTAGGTAATCGTGCAGAGAAGTAGGAGAGAGTGAGCGGAAAAGTGGTTGTGTGGTAAGTAGCTTGCTTGCCAACCACATAGTTCTGGGTTCAGTCCCACTGTATGGCACCTTGGGCAAGTGTCTTCCACTATAACATCGGGCCTTGTGAGTGGACTTGGTAGACAGGAACTGAAAGAAGCCCGTCGTGTATATATGTATATGCATTTATCTATATGTGTGTGTTTGTGTGTCTGTGTTTGTCCCCCACCATCGCTTGACAACCGATGCTGGTGTGTTTACGTTCCCGTAACCTAGCGGTTCGGCAAAAAGAGAACGATAGAATAAGTACTAGGCTTACAAAGAATAAGCCCTGGAGTCGATTTTCTCGCCTAAAGGCGGTGCTCCAGCATGGCCGCAGTCAAATGACTGAAACAAGTAAAAGAGTAAAAGAGTAAGACAGCTCTGAGTAAACTTTTCAAAATTATTAATATCAGTAGCAAACAGTGTAAGGGGGAAAAAAACCATAGCCACTATTTGTACATCAACAGTAGCAATAAGAAAATCAATATCCACCATCACCACTACCACTAGCAGCAGCAGCAGTAGTAGTAGTAGCAGTAGTATATGTCACCTCCTTTCTTATGAAATGCAACCGAATGAACTCTGACCCTTTTCCTTTTTGTCTTTCTTTACTGAATGTCTAACTCTCTCTCTCTCTCTCTCTCTCTCTCTCTCTCTCTCTCTCTCATTTTGTTTGTTACACAGCAGCTGGGAAATGGATAGGCGGAGAGCTTTGACCATTTTCTCACTTCTTTGCTGGGTCTGTTTTCTATAACTCAGAGACAGCGTGTTTGAGAGAGAGAGAGAGAGAGAGAGAGAGAGAGAGAGAGAGAGAGAGAGAGAGAGAGAGAGAGAGAGAGAGAGAGAAGAGAAAGAGAGAAATTGGGCGACTGAGTGGCTGCCTGGCTGGCAGACCGGCTGGTTAGCTGGTTGGTTGGTTGGATGCTGGTGAGGAGAGAGAACAGAAGGCAGTCTACATGTCTGACAAAGGTGACAAAGAAAGACAAGCAAGACTGCGAGACTGACAAGCAAAATGATATAGGAACGAGAGAGAGAGAGAGAGAGAGAGAGAGAGAACGAGATAAGGGGAAGGGTCTGACCCCATTTGTTACATCTCAACGCCAGAGTAGTAACCCTTCTCAACTTGACGGGAAAAGTTCCACATTTTGATTTCTTCCCTTTTCATTTATTTCATTTTCCCCTCGTGTTTATACGTATATATTCATACAATATATATATATATATATATATATATATATATGTTTGTATATATATATATATATATATATATGTATATATATGTTTGAGCGGTTTTATACATACATACAAAATGCACCAAATATTTAACCCTACATTCATGTAGGACTATCTAACTATCTATCTAAATATATATATATATATATATATAGAGAGAGAGAGAGAGAGAGAGACAGACAGACAGACAGAGACAGATAGACAGAGACAGACAGACAGAGCGAATGAGAATAATTAATAGATTGGAGTATATTTTAAATTGTTTACACTTCTAGTGTTTTATCCTTCACTTCATTTTGTGTTCCTTCTTATTTTCAAGACCACTGAATACAGAGTAACACAGAACCGACAAGTGGGTAGTTTCGCGCTTAAATGTCAAATTATATAAATGTTTCTCAGCCTCTGTGTGTGTGTGTGTGTGTGTGTGTGTGTGTGTGTATGTGTGTGTGTGTGTGCGTGCGTGAGTGTTATTCGTATTATATTTCATTTTGCGATGTCATTTATATCGTTCCGAATATGGACTTCTTGGGAAGCTTATTAAATTATTAAAACTATGCTTGAAATCAATCAAAAATTTCAGACATACACACATCATATATATATATATATATATATATATACATATACATATACATATATATATATATATATATATGAGAGAGAGAGAGAGAGAGAGAGAGAGAGAGTCAGACAGAGGAGAGCGAGGGAGAAAGAGGAGCGCGACAGAGAGAGAACGTTGAAATGGCATATAGCATTTACTTTGGCATATTTCAGCTTTATTTGGGAAACGATCCAATATAATCTTTTACTTTCAATCTTTCTTTTGTTAAAAAGCGATTGCTGTAAAGTTCTCTTCATAGGCAGGTTTAAAAATTTGGTTCTCTAAAGAAAGCCCAACAAGAAGCTATGAATTATATAAAGACAATCTCCATAATTTTTGTTTTGTCTTTTGGTGTGGAGGCTATATGATATATTCATATTCAATTATTTTATATGTGGTAGACGTTACAAAATATAGTTTTACTACTTTGAATCTAACTAAAACTTTCTGTTATACGCTGTACCTATCATATTTACATAATATTGAATCAGGGTATCCATTAATGCAAATTTAATTCTCCTTTACAGCTAAATGCTAAATTTATGACGGATTTGCATAACGGCAGCTATGAAGTTATCTTCATATGCAGAAGGACGAGGAGTACTTATCTTCTGAAGAGCGACCAAGCAGCCATGAAACAAGTCAGGATAATCTCTTTATTATATTGTGTGAAGAGAACGATAAGATACATTAAATTCATTTAATTTGTCTACATCTTAGGCGTTCAAATCTCCTGTTGCATATATTTTAGCTTAAAACATCAAATACATTATGTTTAAAAATAATGATTAAATATAAACGCGTTCCACTATCTACGACAGCCATTTCAATAGAAATAAGCATATCACATGAATTTGTGTTGACTAAAGATTATCACTGACATACAGAAGTATATACTGGTTGCACGAAAACATTAGTATCTACTTCATAAGTATAAATAGATGAATTTTTCAATGCAGTATGGAGTACACGCAGTTCAGTTCATCATGTCAAGCCTTAGTTATTATCTAACACGCACAAAATTACGCGCATATTTATTATGATTGTGTTAATTAGTGTTATGTATACCTATAATATAATGAAGGGTGAAAACTTACCCTATATTTTCCGAAGGTGGCGAGATAAACGTTTGTCAACGACCTTTTGGCAGAAGTGAAATAACGTTGGTATGAATAACCAAATATATATACAGGAAGTTAGCATAGTACGAGACAAGTAACCTCGTTCACTTCCTGTTAACGAGCAAGGCAGGTAATCTCGTACTTCCTGTTAAAAGGGGAAGTGGGGAAGACAGCGGAAGCTTGGCGCGGATAGAACCAGAACGAGACGGAGCTGCATACGGGTCGGACCGTTCACCACCTACCTTGAAACCATTGAGACTGGACATAATCTCCATATATGGACATTTACTTCCCTGTTTGAACACTTTGTTGTTGCGATCAGAAGTTTACCCCTTTTTCTTACGTTATTAATTTGTCTGATCGTAACATTAGTGTGTCTTTTATTCTTTTACTTGTTTCAGTCACTTTACTGCGGCCATGCTGGAGTACCACCTTTAGTCGAACAAATGGACCTCAGGACTTATTCTTTGTAAGCCTAGTACTTATCCTATCATCCCCTTTTGCCGAACCGCTAAGTTATGGGGACGTAAACATACAGCATCGGTTGTCAAGCGATAGTAGGAGGACAAACACAAACACACACACACACACGTGTTTGTGGGTGTGGGTGTGTGTGTGTGTGTGTGTGTGCACGCGCACACACATTAGATTATAAGATGCCATCAGCAAAATTTTCAAAAAACCGAAATATAACATAACCTAAACCGCGCAATAAAGTGAAGTCTTAAGTTTCGCAGTACATATTTTTAGACAGTCTGTATTTTGCTTTCTTGTACTCTAGTACTGTTTTTGTTGTCGTCATTATTATTATCATTTCTTTAAATGGTAAAAAAAACAAAAATGTCCGTCTTCATCAGCTGGCGCAATAGATCATCACCAACTTTGACATAAGTTACAGCTACGAAGTGGAAGGAGCAGGCTACAATGAAGCACAACGAATTTTGATATTGTCGTCAAATGACTTTCGTGGAAGACAAGGTTAAAACAACAACACACTTAAAAAGTGAAAGTAAACATAGTCTCAGATGGACTTTGGTGCTGTTTCTAATGGCAGCTTTTAGTAGAGAAGGAGGAGGGTGTGGTGGTGGTGGTGGTGGTAGTGTTGCTGGTACTGGTGCGAGGAAACAGCAATGGTTTTCTACTTGTAATTTTTTTTTTTTGCGTTTCCGTACCAAAATTCCCAAAGTTGTTTATCAATCTGTACGTTTGTAATGTGTGTACGTGTGTTTTTCTGTGTAGATATATTTATAAACACGCAAAGAGCTTCAACACAGGTCCCATCCAACAATTTCACTCAGAAAGCATTGGTCGACTGCGCAGTGGAATAAGTACAAATATATACTTATTTATATACATCCGAGACGGTGCTGAGAAACTCCTGGCTTTGGCTAAAAGAAAATACAGGAGTACCAATTAATTATGATTTTATTCAACATATTCCCTTCTCAGATTCACATATTTATTGCAGTCGTTCTTCAGCTTTTCTAAGCCCTGTACAAGAACACGGAAGGTTGGGTCTCCAGCCAGGTTTGTCTCGATATTCTTAAAATCAGTAACTTTTCAACACCCCCATCGTATATACATGAAGACTACAAGACCAACCGATGAGGATACATTAGAATGACAAAATACGAAAACGGTGGATAAATTGCTTACAATTGATTATGAAAAAGACAGCAATATTTCCTTTTATTTCGCGCAAGAGCCCAATACTTTGAGGTCACTTATACGAGCGAAATACACAAAACAGAGTGATTTATAACGAGTAAAGAGAGTGAAACTAACAATAATAATGCGTACACAATAATATACGTATTATTGATGTTGATCAATAATGGACTACACAAAAAATAAATCATATTTTGTTTCGTTATGTATTATGTATTTATTTTTATTCATCTACTCTGTATTATACATATATTCCAGTGGTCTATGGTTTGATTCGACTACGAATTTTACATAGGAAATTATTTCAGAATCTCTGACCTCAATCGATCGATTGATCTTCAAAGAGCAATATCTTTTACAAGTATTTTAGTTTCATTACATACTTCAGTTAGTCTGGAAACTAACAAAATTTCTATGAGCAACGTTTGCATAAAACACCAATTCCTCACCGATATATTTTAATAATAATAATACATATATACATACGTACAGACATACATAGATAGATTCATAAATGAATTGATATAGAATTAATATACGTAAGTGCATAGTACACCAACACACACACACACACACACACACACACACATGCACCATGCACTTAACTTTATGAGATGAGATACTAGATGCGAGATGGCTTATTCTACAACGTAAGGCTCCATTAGTTTAAAAAAATATATACTGCTGTTACTGTTGCTGCTACTACTACTACTACTACTACTACTACTACATCAACAACAACAATCACTTGTTATTGTTATCATCTTCGTTTATTATTCGTGATTTAGTTTGATATATATGCATATATTCATAACCTGTTGAATTTGATTAGATACAAAGGTATCTTTATATATAGACTGAATCTTCATTAGTTACACGTTCACAAATCACAATTCTCAGCGACTTCATTTCATATATGTATGTGTGTGTGTATGCGTGTGTACCACATACACAACCAAACACACGCGTACATACGATTTCCCTGTCTGTAATGAGGTGACTCATGTATATGCATAAAGGTGGTTTTGTGCGCGACTTTGTATGTTATAACAATACATTTTGAAGCACACACACACACACACACACACACACACACACACACACACACACACACACACACACAATAATCTGTGACTTGATATATTACGTTTACAGGATATTTTTATAGCAGTCTGCTTCAATCAGATATGTTGAACACAATTTTATAGACTTTACCCTCATTAGCAATATGGGGTAATGATATTCTGCAGCATAAATTAGACCTCATCAGTAATATAATATAAAATGATATGCAAATAATGTCGTAAGTGTATAGGTTTGATACCGTGTACATGTTTTACTGAATTGTACAATGGAATGAATTATTACCCTTATATACAGCAATTTTATGGTAATCGAAATAAGGGTTATGTCCGAGGCATTTTTCATGGAATTCAACATTGTTGGCAGGAAGAGAATAGCTTATAAGCAGACCTGGCTAAAAAGTTTGTATCAAACTGGATTCTGTTAGAGATACACAATGGCCAGTTTTTAAGTGCAGTGATGTTAAACCAAGGGACAGGTTAAATATCTTTCTGAAAAACAACAACGATTTATCCAAAAGGTTTCCAATAGGCGAAGTAGTGGCTGTGTGGTAAGTAGCTTGCTTACGAACCACATGCTTCCGGGTTCAGTCCCACTGCATGGCACTTTGGGCAAGTGTCTTCTACTATAGCCTCGGGCCGACCAAAGCCTTGTGAGTGGATTTGGTAGAGGGAAACCGAAAGAAGCTCGTCGTATATATGTATATATATTTATGTATGTGTGTGTCTGTGTTTGTCCCTCCAGCATCACTTGACAACCGATGCTGGTGTGTTTACGTCCCCGTAACTTACCAGTTCGGCAAAAGAGACCAATAGAATAAGTACTAGTCTTACAAAGAATAAGTCATGGGGTCGATTTGCTCGACTAAAGGCGGTGCTCCAGCATGGACGCAGTCAAATGACTGAAACAAGTAAAAGAGTAATAGGTTTCCAAGCAGATTTTGATTCCTAGATTTTACTCTCAATGGTATGTTCTACCGATTATTAGAGTGTAAGTCCCTTTGCCCGGGATGAACTTCAACGAAGACGATCCTAGATATGGCGTTGTTGCGATGCAAATTTCTCTAACAAACAGCCACGAAGGCTCCAGTATATAATATGATACGTATAAAGCAACATTGGCAGGATTTGATATAGATCTCAGAAATATTTGAACTAAGAAATATCTGAGGAAACATCTGTTCAGTCTATTACTTGTTGAATATAGTTAGTTTAAGCAGGATAGTCTCAATTCACAGCATACGAGCAGATAACAGAAAATTGCTAGGATCAGAAAAATAGTTGCACCTCTTTGATAAAAAAACATGTTGGGAAAATGCTTCGATTTCAGTGCTTCTGGTGTTATTATGAACATTACACAGGGTGATAGAGTGGTAGTTTACTGCATTTATATGTGAGTCTATAGTTTATGTGGAGGGAACACATATTTATATACATATATACATATATTCAATTAATTATAGAAAAGCAGCGTTACTGTGGTAAACATTATCGATCGCACATATTCAAGGCATGTGTTTTGCTTGTTCAACGGTACGCTGCATCATAGGGCAGTGGAGATGACTCTCTCAAAGAGCTGCGTGTCAAAACAGCTTAAAGTCATAGACAGGCGTTATTTTTATGGCTTAACAGTATCAGTTATCTGAATCGAGCAGAGTGAAAACCATTTGCTGGTTTGCCACGACGATGTGTCCGTAAGTCTAAATTCAATCACGAATAAAAAGCAATGCTTGAGTTGTAAATATTAGCGACCACACAAACTGTCTGTCGCTGTCTGTCTGTCTATCTATCTATCAATCCATCCATCCATCCATCTACCTACTAATCAATCAATCCATCCATCTACCTATCTATTTATCTATCCATCCATCCATCTACATTGTTGTCCCATCTTTGTTGAGCCCTGTGTGGCTAATAAAAGAAATGTATCCATCTATCTATCTATCTAGACAGACAGACGGACGGACGGACAGACAGACGGACATGCATACAGACAGACAGACAGACAGATATAGCGTGTGGCTATGACAGTGTATGCTGGCAAGACTACATTGCCTTTCGTTACATGCTTCCAAATAAAACTAACTTAGCTTTTCATAAAGAGGGTTCGATAAAAGTAGTATCAAGAAGTAACAGACCGAAATAAACAGTGGAGTCAATAAGACGGATTCCACAGCATGGCCGCACTTCAATGACAAAAATCAGTAAATGAATAAAAATAAAGGAATATATTTTTCGCAAATGTTCGCTGAAAATAACAATATCCTGCTGTTTTCTCATAATTTGGTAACCAACGGTGAGATTAAGTGACTGCCATAAACTTAACTAACGTCATAAGAACTGTATATTAAAGTCAATGCTTCCTCATTAGTTTTATATTCGTTGTGATATTTCTGTCGCCTGACAATTTATTACACTTGCCAAACACAAGAACATGTATATGTATGTGTGTGTATATATATAGATAGATAGATAGATAGATAGATATATATATAAATATATATAAGTAGACAAATACAGATATTTAAACATGACATCCAATTCTAAGATATTCACATTCGTGTATGTGTCTGTACATATATATATATATATATATATGGGGGGGGGTGAGGAAGGGTGAAGGAGAAATATATGTAGAAATAGTAAAACTTTTAGAATGCAAAAGAAGACACCAGTGTTTAAAGAATACTCAATACCAATGGAAGAGTAAATAACAGATCAATGACTACAGCACTGAAAAAAAAAAAAAAAAAAGTGATTTCACGGAGTCGAAAGATGAAACAAGAGTTAAATAATACTGTTGAATTTATTCCGTGTCGTGGACGTGTGATAAGAAGTTTACTTCCTAACCACATAGTTCCGGTTTCAGTCCCGGTGCATGGCACTTCGGGAAAGTATCATCTACTCTAGGTCAGAACCAACGAAAGCTTTATGAGTGATTTTGGTAGGCGGAAATTGAAAGAAACCCGTAGAGTACACACACAAATGCGCACGCGTATGCGTGTGTATATCCGTATGTAGGTATCTGTGTACGAGTCTTGTGTTCGTCCAACATCATCGCTTGACAACTAGTGTTGGCTTGTTTACATCACCGTAAATTAGCAGTTCGGCAAAAACAGTCCGATGGAATAAGTATTAGTCTTAAGAAAAATAGTGATTAAGTTGATTCACTTGACTATTCCACTCGATGTGGTGGTCCCGCATGGCGGCCGCAACTGGATCGTCGAAACAAGTAAAAGATAAAAGAAAGATACATAAAACAATATAGCCTAGTTATTCAACACCATCAATCAATTACGAAGATTACTCTAGCGTTGACGAAAGCAAAGAATCAGGAACGTTTAGGATTGTCTCCCTTAAGTGATCGTCCATAGAATTATGTTACTCTTTTACTCTTTTACTTGTTTCAGTCATTTGACTGTGGCAATGCTGGAGCACCGCCTTTAGTCGAGCAAATCGACCCGAGGACTTATTTTTTGTAAGCCTAGTACTTATTCTATCGGTCGCTTTTGCCGAACCGCTAAGTTACGGGGGCGTAAACACACCAGCATCAGTTGTCAAGCGATTGTGGAGGGACAAACACAGACACAAACATACACGCACACACACACACACACACACACACACACACACACACACACACATAGATATATGTACATATCTACAACGGGCTTCTTCCAGTTTCCGCCTACCAAATCCACTCACAAGGCTTTGGTCGGCCCGAGGCAATAGTAGAAGACACTTGCCCAAGGTGCCACGCAGTGGAACTGAACCCGGAACCTTATGGTTGGAAAGCAAGCTACTTACCACACAGCCACTCCTACGCTTGTTAGCTAACTTTATCTTAATGTGCCCTTTTCATATTTGATATCCAATATATTAGAAATGATCAAACTCATCCTTTTAATACATAGCGTACTTTAGTGTTAAGCCATGACATACAAAATATTGTGAAAATTGAAATATTCCAGGATAAATCGTTTAATCACGAGTTCAGGAGTTCAAGCTTAGAACAAATATTTCTTCTTGTGCTTTGTACAGTACACTTAGTTATAAATGCTTTCACTTATCGAAGCATTCTGGATGAAATAGAATTATCTGATTGCTTGTTACGGTTAACTTAGATAGACTGCCGACCTATCCACACGGAAGAATTTAGATCTATTTCCTATTTATTAAATGAAATGTAGGCATGACCTAGATCAATATTGGTAAAAAGAAAAACAAAAACAAAAAAAAAACAACAAGAAAATGGAAAAAAGATAGGATAAAAAGTTGTACTTTAATACATCTTTGAGTTTTCCTAACAGAGTCATATAATTCGGTCAGCCGGAACCAATCTGGTTGAAAGTATGTTTCAACAAACGCAACCCCGACAGAATTCTCGGTCGGCTATTCTGTATATGAAATGCTTGTTTACTTTCCATTCGAAGCTATGATGTGCGTTTTGTGTATGCGCGTGTGTATTTACAGACATACATACGTGTGTGTGTGTGTGTGTGTATTTACATAGGCGCAGACATTGCTGTGTGATTAAGAAGCTCGCTTTGCAATCACCGGCTTTCAGGTTCAATCCCACTCTGCGGAACATCGTCGTGTACGTTTGTTTGTTTGTGTGTGTGTGTGTGTGTGTGTGTACAGACACACACGTGTACACACACACAGGTGTACACACATGTGTGTGTCTGGCTACTAGGACAAAATCCCCACGAGGACAAAATTTCCCCGGGACAAAATCCTCCCGGACAAAATATCCCCCCGGACAAACTCTCCCCACAGACAAAGTCCACCCCCCGGACACAATCTCCCGGCAGTATATATCCCCCGGGATATTTTTTATTTCTTTACAATGAAAAACATACTTCAGGAAAGTGAAATTTTATAAATAAAATTAAAAATATTTTTGCCCGGTGGGATTTTCTCCTCGGTGGATTTTGTCCCGATATGGTGTGTCTGTGTCTTTGACCCCCACCCTATCGTTTCACAACCAGTGTTCGTCTGCTTACATCCTCGTAAATTAGTGGTCTACTAAATGGAATTAATAGAATAAGTACCAGACTTTGAGAGAATAGCAGATAAAAGACACATACAAGATCGTGCACACACACACACACACACACTCAAACACACAAAATAACTCTCTTATTCTGGTCGAGCACGTGTTGTGTGTATATAGTTTCGTTGTGTGTGTATATAGCAACGTGAGTCTATCGCTGTATCTATTTTGTCTATTCCTAATAGTTTTTCCAGTCAATCCCAAATTGGCGTCATGGCCAATATTCAAAGTTGGCACCATGTGGTTTTGTCAAGCATATGGTAACAGAGGTCTCATTTATGGTGATCTACAGATAACGTGCCACTCTTTACTTCTCTTCACTGACTGATGACTTAAGTTGATTGTATTCACACTACTACTACTACTACTACTACTACTACTACTGCTGTTGCTGCTGCCTATCTTATTCTTTTTTTTTTGTTTCTGTTAATGCTTGCTTCCAGCTAGCATTCAACAATTTTTGCAGAGTAGTATTAAAGTGGATAAAATATGCTAAAATATGCTAGAAATAGCTGCCAAATCTACCACAATCATAATCTACTTATGGATCTAGTCCAAATATGCACTTTTTAGATGGAAGTAAAAAATCTGAAAATCGGCTATAATTTTGTAGTTTTCCAATCTCATTGCTATGAAGGTATGATGTTGTGGAGAAAAAAAAATTGGAGGAAAAAGTTACAGAGGTTTAGAAATCGGAAAAACTGTGTATTTTTAGCCAATAGCGAGACAAAAATCTGCTGCGTTTAGCGGAGCGGTGTCAACTTTAAGGTTGGACCCTGTGAAATTTATAAGTTTAGCGTCAGTGAAATGACGTGTTCATTGTAGGTTTCTAAATAAACAGAAATACCTAATAAAATCAACATGCATCATCTTACTGTTTCTTTTGTCTCTACATCGAATACCGCAAGGCATTTTCCCAGCAGCCTGGCCATTCTGCTGTAAGGACAGCCACTAAGCTAGGCGGCTATCACTAATATTTCCAGATTGCTTCTTGTAATGAGAAAAATCTACAAAAAAATATACACGTCTATAGATCTCTTTTAGCAGATCTACTACTACTACTAGTACTACTACTACTACTACTAGTACTACTACTACTACTACTACTACTGCTACTACTACTACTACTTTAAATATGATAAGAACATTGACGGCAACAGCAGCCAAGATAACGAGGAGTGTACGTTACAATATAACCGGACTTGGGTGGCTTGCGATGAACTTGTATATTTTTTTATTGACACGGAACACGAAATACAAAGACAGGAGCAATAATTTAGATAGAGAAAACTGATAGAGAGAGACAAAAAAGAAGAGAGATGGAGGGGACGGAGAAGGAATGAATGGGAGAGAAAAAAAACTAGAGAAATGTGAATGCTGGATGTCAGCAACAGAGATAGACTCGTGGAAATGTTCTTACGTGTTGGTTGGGAGTCTGTGTTAATTGTACACGTTCCACGTCAAAAAGAAAATTTCTATGTATGTGCCTGTATGCGTACTCACACACACAGACACACACACACTCACTCTCTCACACACACACACACACGGTAGAATACTTAGAGTATACTTAGAGAAAGTGAAGGCACGTGACCTAGTGGTTAGGATATTCGGGTCACGATAATAAGGTCGTGAGTTCAATTCCTGGCGACGCGCTGTGTCCTTGAGCAAGACTTTTATTTCACGTTGCTCCAGTTCACTAATCTTGCACAAACGAGAAGTACCTGTATTTCAAAGGGCCGGCCTTGTCGCACACTGTATCACACTGAATCTCCTTGAGAACTACGTTAAGGGTACACGTGTCAGTGGAGTGCTCAGCCACTTGCACCTTAATTTCACGAGCAGGCTGTTCCGTTGATCGGATCAACTGGAACCCTTGTCATCGAAACCGACGGAGTGCCAGTTATTAGTTAGTGAAACAAGGACTTCGATGTTTGTGCGAGGTTACTAAATTAAACAGGTCTCTCCGTTGGTTCTCTGCAAAACTCTAGAACACTGAGTCATAGGTATATATATATATATATATATATATATATATATATATATATATATATATATATATATATATATATATTATTCTTTTAGTGGTCTCAGTCGATGGACTACGTTCATGCTGGGGCAGCTTTTGTCTTTCATCCTTTCGGGGTCGATGAAATAAGTACGAGTGAAACATTGGGGTCGATGTAATCAACTATCACCCTCCCTCCAAAACTCCAGGTTTTATGCCTATAGTAGAAAAGATTTTCCGATTATTATAGTTCTGTTGAAGTTTGTGTGTGTGTGTGTGTGTGTGTGTGTGTGTGTTAATACGGTTGTTTCCCAACCACATGGCTTCGGGTTCAGTTCCACTGCGCAGAACCCTGGGCATGTGTCTTCGACTATAGACTCGTCTTCATGAAAGCCTTGTGAGGATATCTGGTTGAAGGAAACCGAAACGAAGCCGGTCGTGTGTGTGTGTGTGTGTGTGTTTGTGCCCGTGCGTTCAACCATAATTTGACGCCCGGTTTTAGTTTTGTTTCAGTCGCTGCAATCTGAACGGTTCGGGCAGAAAAGAACGATCGACTAAAGTAACAGGTTTAAAAATAACTCCTGGGCTGGATGTGTTCGCCTCAAGCCTTGAATCAAGAGGTGCCCCCAACATGGCCGCAGTCCATGGCTGAAACAAGATAAAACATCACACACACACACACATACAAACACACAAACACACAGGCATACATTCGTACATAGACTACGAGCATACAAACACGTACGGGTGACATGTTTGTTCATCATATAGTATGCGTTATTTTTGGAGCAATAAGAGAAGACCAATTTAACATTACTCATTGTCCTTTCTTTCCTCCTTCCTTTCTTTCTTTCTTTTGTATACTCTCAGCTTTTTTTTTAGTTTTATTTTATCATCATTTGTATTATTTTGGTTTATTACGTTTTACAATTATGTTCTTTTCTATTCTTATTCTCTCTTCCTCTTTCACCACAGATTTTTTTTGTTTCTCAAATTTTTTTTATTATTTATTTATTTATTTATTTAGTTAGTTATTTATTTATTTTTTAGCGCGAACCCTTGATCTTTTCGCTCGGCAACATTTATCAGCGTTGTAATGACCTTTCACCTTTCAACTTAAAATGGCTTACAAAGACTTGTCTTGTATCACCTCCAGCTTTACACATGATAGATATGATGTAGAGATTACACACACACACACACACACACACACACACACACACACACACACATACCTATACATATATAGACCCGCCCAGGAGACTCTCGCGCGCGCAAATATATATATATATATATATATATCTATACGCATATTTATGTATTGCATGTATTCGCGGGCATTTGCTTATATTGATATATCGGCATACACACACACACACACACACACACGCACATACACATGCCTATGCAATTATTGCCTAATATTAAGCTATTTTACTTAAATGTTATTTGTCTAGCTTCATATCTTTTCTCAATGTGTACGCAGTTTTTCGTCTATCCCCTTCCCTTCTTTCTCTCCCTCTTTCCTTCTCATTTTAGGTACAAATACACACACACTCCCCTCACACACATATACAAGTGTACATGCCACCATGTATGCGTATATAAATCTGCGTATATGTACATATTTATGTTGTGTGTATTTGTAAATACTTCCACATTAATACAGATAGAGAAACAAAGAGGATGACGTTAAAAAAAATTACTCAATGATAATTAGATAATGTACTAGAAATATATAATACAAACATGCATGCATACATGGACATACAGACTATGCAAGTATGTAAGGAAGAGAATATTGTATAAGAACTTGTATGGTTGTGTGCTTATTACATGTAAATGTATTACGTAATATAATAAAATATATGTATGTGTGTTGCATATGTGTGTTGTATGTGTGTGAATCTTTTAAAAGACAAGTGTCTAAAATGGAAGTTTTAAAATGTTCATTACCAATTACTTAATGTTGTTTCGCCTTAATATATTGGTCGATATAAACTCTGACCTTTTCACAACGTAAGAATGTCCAATATTGAGTGTAAATGGTTAAATTTGATAAACAGTGACGCCGAAGACTATCGGCTCATTGTTAATAAAACACCAAAAACATACAACGCACAGAAAGAAAGGAAACATGGAGAAGACAAAATTAAAAAAAAAAAACAAACAAACAAACAAAACAAATCATTATCACAAGCAGAAGTTATTGTGTGATGTGTTTCAACTGACTATTATAATAATGATGTCTAAGATAAGTATAAGGCTAAACGATTTGATGAGTGAATGGTATTGTCCATTTACTTGAAACCCAGCTCTTGCTGTTTTTGCCCCTAGTCAAATTTCTTTGAACAGCATAATAGTCAAAGTATCCAAAACGTAACGATTCGGTCTTTGCTGTGCATGTATTCAAGACTACAGCATTTTATGTATCATTTCTCCTCCTTTTATACATTGATAGGCGCAGCAGTGGCTGCATGGTCAGAAGCTTGCTTCAGAACCACAGGGTTCCGGGTTCAGTCTCAGTGAATGGAACTTTGGGCAAGTGTCTTCTTACTATAACCTTGGGCCGATCAAAGCCGTGTGTGAGTGTGTGTGCGTGTGTGTGTGTGCGCGCATGTGTGTGCGTGTTCTACCACCACTTAAAAATCGGTGTTGGTTCGTTTACGTCCCCGTAACTTAGTGGTTTGGCAAAGACACCGACAGAATAAGTACCAGACATAAATAAAAAAAAAAGATACTTAATTGAAAAGAAAAAATCCATTCGGCCAAAAATTATTTAAGGCGGTGCCTCAGCATGACCGTAGGAAATATCAATCCAATAATAGGAGCGATCCTGTTCCTCCTTTTCATATATGTATGTGTGTATTGAAATGTTCACTGAAGAACCTAATATTATGTAGGTCTATTTTACATAATTACTAGAAACACGCGTATTAAATCCATTCAAATTATTAACTTTTGGTTTTGTGCTTATTCTCATAAATGTATAGGAGTATTTGAGGAAATTATTCAGTGTTTAGATAATTTGAAATAACGGCATCGGGTTGATTATTACCATTATGTGAGTCACCACGCCAGTATACAGCACCAATGATGGGATGCGTATAAAACACCAAGCTCTTCAGTTATTGTGTACCGTTATGTTAAAAGTACATCAACTCAGCTGCTCTGTCCCTTGCTTATGAATCCTGACACCGAAAAATTTATCTCACAAAATATGTTGATGTTTTCCCATAAGTTTCCGTTTACACTAAAAATAATCCTCACTGTCCACAGCCTCTCTTTCTCTCTCTCTCTCTCTCTCTCTCTCTCTAGCTTGCTTCTACTCTGACGTTCCTTTCATCTATCTGTATTTTCCCCGTTTTTCCTCTTTCTGTCTCTTCATATCATACGTTCTGTTACTTACATTTCTAGTGACGAAGCGGTGGTGATTGTCACGAGCTGTCATTAATATAGCAGACAGGAATATCACATATATTCTGTGAACATACCATTGATGCAAACGCACACATACAGAGACACCCACACCCACACATGTATCTGCGTGTGTGTGTGTGTGTGCGTTTATATATACATACATACATATATATATATGTATATATATATATATATATATATATATATATATATATATATATATATATATAAATTACCCTTTGGTCTTACTCAAAGGAATATTTATATTCTTTTCTTCCCTAACTTGTTTCAGCCATTCCGCTACAGCCATACTGGAGCACTGCCATATGTATACAAATGTGTACTAACGAATATTTGTGTGTTTGAATCAGTTTATTCGTTCATTTATTTTCTTCTTATCATTTATTGCTGTTATTTGCAGTTAATAAGAATTGTCATTGCCAGTGATGTAATTAACCCAAATATGTCACACACATTGCCACCTAATGTTCACGCCATCTTCCATGTTTGTTTGTGTGTTTGTTGTTCTTTGTATTGCTTTTCCTTTCTTTCTCCTATCTCGTTTGTATGATATTACCAGTGAATGGTACAATCTAACCAATGTTATATCGTTATATTTTGACCGTCTGCTTCACGTGGAGAGAAAACAATGTATTGTAGAGATGCATATATCTATGTATAATTTCTCTTCCTTGACTGACATTTTATTTTATTATGAGCGGTTAAACACTTGGGTGCAAGATTTTAAAGGAAATAAAAGGCTACGTTGAAATAAAAATCAAACAGGTCTTGTCCTTTTCGTCTGTGCTAGCGTTTTCCCTTTAAACATTAAGAAGATTTGCAAATGTTTATAGTTCTAGATATAGCTATTATTTGTAATGCAGAAATTATGAAGCTCCCTACATTTTCTGTATTTTCAAGTTCTGCTGTACTTTGATTAATGCGGGTTGATACTGTTCATGTCAGGCGCGCCACATAGTTGCATAGATAGATAGTTGCACTTTAGATCTGGTTGGCAAACTACCTTTGAAAGGGAAATGCGTTATAAGACTACTTTAATATACTTATACAGGATGTGATGTGTAAATTGTCGCCATTATATATTTCTAATTTCACGAATGCGCATTGTTTGTTTTTGATTTTGTCGTCTGCACAGTATAGGGGCGGCGGTTTAGATAGGCACCGTCTGTGAGAAAAATAGCACCATGACGCAATTCATTGTGCCAGAAATTTAGAAACGACATGCTGTATTGCTTGGCAATGAAGCGAGAGACCAACAAAACTCCTTGCAACACCAAAGATGACCTGAAGGTAAAAATTATGGTAGCACTCACCACCTTAAACAAGGAAACCGTTTAGAAGAGTTGCAGGATATTCCAAAGTCGTCTGGAGGCCGTAGTTGAAGCCAATGGTGATTTTATCGAAGAAATATACTCTAAAGTATTTCAAGGTATTTTTATGTAATTTTGGCAAATATATCTCTTAAGATGAAATGTCAGTGTTATTTTCATTTCTGAGTAATTTAGACGGCAGTTTATTCATCGCACGCTGTATATTTGTATTTATAATCTTGCTCAGGGAGTAGAAAACCAAACTTACGTTTTGGCGCGCAAGAAAATCCATCTTTGAGAGAGGAAATGCTAAGTTCAAATCCTGACTGATTTGTCCAGGAAAGATAATATCGGGGAAACTAATAGTAATAGTATCTATCAGACGTCTTTCTCTATGTCCAGAAAATCAAGCTCCAGATCTCATTGATGCAACATTGGCGTCTCATTACTGACTACATTATGTTGAACCAATGTGGTTGAACAGTATTGTCCTGCTCATCTGTGAGGAACTGAGTATTGGAGAGATCATTCAAAACATGTTCCTAACAGGAGGCGGATCCGTAAAGACGCTCAAAAATAATCAAACTGCAAGAGGTTCAGTTACTATAAAATCTACAATTTTGATACTTGTAAGGACTTTCGTCACTCTCTAACTGTCAGAGTAAAGAAAAGAGTGCGTGCGTGTTGTACATTACTGTACTAGTATGTATGTGTTACGTGCGACTGCTTGTCTACTCCTACATATTGTACGACCGTGTACGAGTATTTCTATGTATGTTGTGTGATTTTTGCTGGAGATCCGTATTCAAGTATGTGTGTGTGTGTGTGTGTGTTGTATGTAGTTCTTTGCGTGCATATTTGTGCGTGTGTATGTCTAATCCTGTTCATTTGTCTATCATTATTGTACATCCGTTACGTGTGTATATATATATATATATATATATGTGTGTGTGTGTGTGTGTGTGTGCGTATGCATGTGTGTGTACGCAGAAATTAGAGAGTGGCGTGTACAACAATTTTTTTTTTATAAAAACCGACCTTACTGACAAGTTGTCACAACACATCACATTATTTTTTTCCCACTGGTAAATATTAATAATGATCATACTACTACTACTACTACTACTACTACTACACTACTCTACTACTACACTACTCTACTACTACTACTACTACTACTACTAGAAAAATAACCAAATAAATAAATAAATTGACAGCGTCACTCTGATATTCCGAACTTAAATATAGCGACCAACATACATCGTCATCAGCATTATCATCATCCTCAATAATTATTATCATCATCCTCATCATTGGCGTCGTACCCATCATCGTTATCAAGAATATCATCATCATCACATTCTTGTGTTCTTTCTTCATCCGTATAAAGACAACTGATAAGATAGGCAGAAAAAAAGGCCACACAATTTCTAGAAGAGTGTCTCGGAGCTACAAAAAGATGAAGTATTGTAGGAGAGTGGGTGGGTATGTAACCAATTTCATTGGCCTCAGTACTTAGCTGGTACTTATATATCCACCGGAAGGATGAGCCTATCTTCGTCATTATGATAATAATTTCCTACATTGACACAAAATTTCGGATTTAGAATATAGACGACGCCACAAATTCTAAGCCTTGCGCCTATGTGAGAAATCCTTGGTACTACCAACATCACCATTATTATTAATATTATTATTATTAGCCATTAAATGCTCCCAATGTTGTGGAATTTATTTATAACAACAAAATACTGGATATTTAAATGGAGTTAAAATGGAAGGAGATATCACACACAAACACACACTATATATATATATATATATATATATATATATATATAACCACATGGATATCGTTGGCGATCTTTTCTTCCTCCGTCTTCCCTTCTTTGGACTTTCCTATGTTTCCGACGAAGAGCTCCGCTCGAAACGTCAAATTCTCTTTCTTTCCTTTCCCGAGCGTCGAGTAACACAATATCTGTATCACCTCCTCGCGTTGTTGTTTTTTGTTGTTTTTTTTTTTTAACTCATATATATATATATGAAATCGATAACCGGCAAAGGGAACCGCTTAAGATACTTCGGTGGTATGGATTCTTCTGAAGCATCAAAATGTATTAAAATAGTTCTCTCTCCTAGATTTTCTTTTTTTTTTTTTTTTACATCTTTTGTACAGTCATATAATCAATGTAGGCATATTTTAGATTACCAGCGTGAATGATATAAATAATTTCTTACATGTAGACAAAGTCAGACGTTAAGTAGGTGGTGAATAATCGAGTCCCTTCACCCCAATATATGAATGGCACTTTATACAGGATAAATGAAAGATAAAACTGACCACAACCAAAATACGAACTCGTGATGTAAATGGCCAAAGGAAAAATAGCAATGTATTTTGTCCATTGCTCTACTCATTCTGCCAATCTAACTCAGTGACGAATACTGTTAGAACGTTGGATAACGATGCTCATTGAATTCAGTTACTACCTGACGCATACGTTTTCAGTTCAAATTCACCAGAGATCAGTTTTCATTTCGGTATCGATAACGTAAAGTACCTGTCACACACTTACTCTTTTACTCGTTTCAGTCATTTGACTGCGGCCATGCTGGAGCACCGCCTTTAGTCGAGGAAATCGACCCCCAGGACTTATTCTTTGTAAGCCTAGTACCTATTCTATCGTTCTCTTTTTGCCGAACCGCTAAGTTACGGGGACGTAAACACACCAGCGTCGATTGTCAAGCGATGGTGGGGGGACAAACACAGACACACAAACACACACATATACATATATACGACGGGCTTCTTTCAGTTTCCGTCTACCAAATCCACTCACAAGGCTTTGGTCGTCCCGAGGCTATAGTAGAAAACACTTGCCCAAGATGCCACGCAGTGGGACTGAACCCGGAACCATGTGGTTGGTAAGCAAGCTACTTACCACACAGCCGCTTAATAGACTTCCCCCGCCGCCTTCTCAAGACTGGCGGCCTGGTGTCTCTGTTAAAAATCTCGCTACTAGCCAGTGTTTCTAATACAGGTCTGACTTTTTGCTTTAGTCAATAACATCGGCATCAGTACTCGACAGGTACTTTATTTTATTGACTCCGAAACGATGAAAGATAGTTGACCTCGGTGGGATTTGAAATCAGAACGTAAACAGCCGGAAGAAACCCCGTAGTCCATTTAGTCCGACGTTGTATAATCAGATTTTGCCAATCCACCGCCCTTGATTTCTTTATTTGGCGGTAAGCCACAAATTTACAGGAGAGGCTAATCGATTTATTCGAAGCTTGATCTTCACTGATACTTATTTATATCGATTTTGGAAAGATGAAAGACAAACTTAAAGCCGGCGGGATTTTGAATTCAGAACATAAAGGGAAACAACCAACTACTGGAAGGCATTTAATCCGGCACGCTACTGTTTTTCCCCGTTCACCTTTTAGACACCTTACCACGCACTAATAAGAGGTTATTGTCTCCAATAAGATCAAACCAGACTCAGCTTTACCATTAGTATCATCGCTAGCGCCACCACGTTCTCGATGAACAACACTGCCACATTCATCACTGTCACTACGAACACCAAAAGAGCTAACAACAACAAGACTTCTCTTACATCAATAACAACAAAAAATTACTACTACTACCACCACTACTACCACTACTACTACTACTACCTTGCCACCACTACTAATCCCACCATTATCACTTACACCACTGCCACCAACACCATTAATATTACACTTAACATTACAAATATAACCAGCAACCAAATTCATTACTACAAACAATCGTTGTTGGCATTATCAATAACTCCACCACCTCTGCCACCGCCGCCACGGCGCCACTGTCACCACCGCCGCGCCCACCACTACTCAGGCCATTACTACCCAATCTTACTTGTGTCACATTGTGTAGGTGTGTGACTTGTCTCGTATTTCACTCGTGCAGGTGACACCACACCCCTCGTTTTACATTTTGCTAAGCTTGTAGTAGTCATATGACAAGGGCCAACGCTTCCATTGTTCACCCCCCCCCCCCCACACACACACACCTAATCGCCATTGCACACATTCTATGTACAAAGGGTAACAGATAAAGAGAGAAAGAAAGAAAGAAAGAGAAAGCTAGACAGAGAGACGTTCGTGCATACACACACACACACACACGCATACATACAATCAAGCAACGCCAAAGCACATCATGTAACATACTCACAATTACACGAACACAGACCATACACTAACACTAACACACATGAACACATGCTCAAACGCAAAGGCAAAACATATGCACACACAAACACATGACATCCACTTCGCCAGCAGCTGATGCACGTCATAACGAGAAGACAATCTAAGAAGTCACATTTTTAGTTAATTAAAGCTTAATTGATGATGAGTAAGTCCCACTAAAATGGCCCCAGGGCATAAAATTTACAGTCCTCCTCATCCATACACATACTTATATAATTGGTTCGTTCATTCTGTTGTTCTTTCTGTCTTCCTATTCCCCCTCTCTCTCTCTCTCACTATATATATATATATATATATATATATATATATATATTAGTGCATTCTCTACTAAACACTTTCTCTTTTTATTAAGGATTGACAGAATCATTAGAGCGTCGGGAAAATGCCTGGCAGTATTTGTCCCGGCTCTTTACGTTTTGGAGTTCAAATCCTGCCTAAGTGAACTTTACCTTTCATCCTTCCGGGACTCGATAAAATAAAGTAGCAGTCAAGTGCTAGGGTCGATACAATTGATTAGACCTTGCTCTAAATTTTCAGTATAGTGTTTATGTTTAGCAATCATTATATTTATCATTGAGCAAAACTGAAAAATAAAAAAGAGAAAAGAAAAGAAAGAACAAACAAAAACAACACAAAATAGAAATTGTCATAGAAACTTTTCTTGGTGTCTATATGCATGCATATATTTTATGCTCTTTCTGTCTGTCTGTCTCTCTCCCTCTCGCTCCCTCATTTACATATGCAAACGGCAAAAGCCAGAATCGTTCTTCACACATATACAGAGATGACAGGTTTATGCACGTGATAAATATATATGTATGTATGTATGTATGTGTTTGTGTGTCTCTCTCTATATATATATGTATAGACACAAGCACACATACATATATGTATATATATATATATATATATATATATATATATATATATATATATATATGTGTGTGTAAACACATATATATATATATACATATGTATGTATGTATGTATGTGCATAACGATAGATAGATAGATAGATAGATAGATAGATAGATAGATAGATAGATTGAGTGAGTGACTGATAAATTGATTGATGAAAAAGTGGAAAAAGATATATAGCGAATGTGGGGTGCGTGAAATACCAAAATGATTGTATTTGATGCTGCGACACAACAGTAAAGAAGGTTTGAAAATCTATTTAATGAGATACGGGGTATCGACCAAAAATCAATAAATAGGTTAATCGATGCAAACAGTTCAATATCATTGAATTTTATGGAAAAATTCTTGCTTCATTATTATTTAGCTGAGTTCATGTGAAATGTGGCGATTTCCAGGAGATAATTAAAGCGCACAGAACGTTAGTGATGGGTAAATATCTAGAAGGTTTATGTGTTTGCATGTATGTAAGTTTGTATGTATGTATGTATATTGAGTGATATTCCATAAAACTGTGTATATGTTTGCCTTGATTAATGAATTTTACAGACTCTCAGTACATATACACATATACAGACATATGCATATATGGGCGCATTCTTGGTTACATAATTAAGGAATTCGATTCACGCTTCTTGTTTCTGTGTTCGATGTCACTATCCACTGCTGAACTTCGGACTAGCATGTTAAGCAATGACTCCGATGAAACATTTGTCTGTGGAAACTGTGCAGTAGTTTCTCCGGTGTGATTATGATCTATCAGGATTCATTAAAATCGAGGCACATCAACACGTAAGACGCCAGAAACGGCTATGTACGATAACTTAGAGCTCATAGTTACGCAAACAACATTGAGACCATCTAACGCTGGTAGAGTCCTCTAGATATGCAAGTGGCAAATATAATTTAAATCGTTGTGGTTGTTTCTTGGTGTGGTGTAGATATACTTGATTATATACGTATTTATGAATACATGTATTATTTCAAAGCAGCAGCCGGTTAAAACTTATCCTTTCTTTCTTTAATTAATCAATAATTCTTTAAAAGTTAATGAAAAATAGATGTGGCTGTGCAGTTACAAGTTTTCTTCTGAACCACATGGTTCCGGGTTCAGCTCCATTGTGCAGCACCAGTGTGTGTGTGTGTGTGTGTGTGTGTTTGTCCCCATCACTACTTGACGACCAGTGTAGGGGTGCTTACGTCGCCATGACTTATCAGTGCGGCAAAAAGACACCAATAAAAAAAAGTACCAGGCTTTTAAAAAAATATGTACTGGGAACTATTCGTTCGACGAAAATTCTTCAAGGCGGTGCCCCAGCATGGCCGCAGTCAAATGACTGAAACAAGAAGTAAAGGGTAAACGGTATACGCACACGTGCACAGACTCAAATGTACCTGACTAGCTATCCAGCTTAGTGTGTGTGTGTGTGCGCGTGTGCGTGTGTGTCCGCGCGTGTGCGTGTGTGTGTGTGTAACGTAATCGTAAATGATATTCGGAAAGCCGAAACAAGTACATCGCGTTACAATCATAGTAGCTACTGGAGCCGCTCTATATCATGATATTCACTATTGTTTAAATACGCTATGATATTAAGAACTATTTAGTTTCAAATTATTTAGTTATATATATATATATATATATATATATATTTCACCTATTCACATATATCTACATCTACACACACACACACACACACATCATATATGTATTTAATTGTATATATTTGTATGTGTATGTATGTACCATATGTGTCTTATTACAGACACTTCAGTGTATTTTGGCATCAAACGATCATTATACATGAAACATCAAACAGGACGAACGATCAGCTTGGTTTGACAAATACACCACTGTATTATATATTATTAAATATCAAAATCTTTCGTTCTGGTCGCAAACACTATTATTCCACAGCATGAAATGTAGTGGAATAGCGGAATGCCGGAATAGTTGTACAGTATATAGAGGTCGTTGATGCCTGACAAAATGTTATAAAACTTGATAATACACATTCGATGCTATTAGAATGTAAAACAAACAGCGGATACAATGGAGTGTGTCCGCGAATTATATATATATATGTATATATATGTTTGTATACAAAATAGGTAAAATTAATAAACACACACACACACACACACACGCGCGCACACATATATTTTTTTTTCTTTTATTTGTTTCAGTCATTTGAGTACAGTCATGCTGGAGGACCACCTTCAGTCGAAGAAATCGACCCCTAAAGTTGATTCTTTTGTAAGCCTACAAATTATTCTATCGTTCCTCTTTGCCGAACCGCTAAGTTATGGGAATGTTGACACAACTTTCTCTCACTCTTTCTTCCTCTTTTTGTCGTACCTGTATTTCAAAGGGCCAGCCTTGTCACACTGTGTCATGCTGAATCTCCCAGAGAACTACGTTAAGGGTACACGTGTTTGTGGAGTGCTCAGCTACTTGCACGCTAATTCCACGAGCAGGCTCTTCCGTTGAATGGATCAACTAGAACCCACGTCGTCGTAAACGATGGAGTGCCGCAGTAATATTTATATATGTGTGTGTGTGTGTGTGTATTTAGATGTGATGTCTAAACGTATATGTGTTTGTATACATGTGTATTTGTATTCGCGCATATGAATATGCGTGTATATATGTATATATGTGAATTTGTATATGCACGTGATTTGGAGGGGGTGCATATTTTTCTGCGTACACACATACATAAGCATAAACACACAAACACAAACTGAGAAACAAATACTGCTGGAAAAAGGAAGGGCGAAAAATTGCAGAGAGAAAGAGAGAGGAGAGAGGAGGAGGAGGGGGAGAGAGAGAGAGAGAGAGAGAGAGAGAGAGAAAGAATGTTTGAGGATTTAAAATACAAACATAAAATATCAAACACCATTGGAGAGGAAAAGATAAAAAGGGGAAAAAAATAGAGAGAGAGAGAGGGAGGGAGGGAGAAAGAGAGAGTGAGAGTGTGTGTGTGGTGTGCGGAGAGTAATGTACGTTTAGATAAATGAAAGAAAAAATATAAAACAAAAAGCATAAATTGTGTTGGTGCCAGAGGTCAGAGTCATGTTTGGAAAGGATCGAGATATCCTTAATTTTGTTTCCCAAAGCCACATGACAAACGGTGACACTGGAGTATTACAAAGTTTACACAGGAGACTGGAGTCGATTTTCTCACGTGAAATGTCATCCGCCGCACACCTACTGCTGTGTCACAGTCCGAAAAAGCCTTTAAGTTAATGTTCGTTCGACCTGCTAGAAATAAGTAGTTGCAATATGCTAACAAAATCTATATGTACGTATGTATATGCACACGTACTCACACTCACACATATACGAAAGAATAGAAATAATAATATCGCGCTACGTGAGAAGATTTTTTTTTTATAAATGCGCCCTTTTAAAGCCTAGCCAGACTCTTGGGCCCGGTTTCCAAGTTTCAATGGCGTACGTGTTCTCCAGCTGGACGGGACGCCAGTCCATCGAAGCGTTACTCATTTTTGCCAGCTGAGTGGACTGGAGCAACGTGAAATGAAGTGTTTTGCTCAAGAACACAACGCGTCGCCCGGTCCAGGAAGCGAAACCACAATCTTACGATCATGATGCTGACACCCCAACCACTAAGCCATGCACCTCCACTACGTGAGAAGAGAATGAAAAAAAAAATCCAATTATCCTTGCCATTGATGGAAATGGCCACTATGGATTAAGAGTACATTAATGTCCAAGATGTTGAAGTTGGGAAGGAGGGTCAAAACTCTTTAAGCTACTACCTAAACCGTTGGTTGACAACATAACACTCCATCAGTCTAGGCTCTCCACCCCAATTTCTATAGTCTATCCTCATTTGTTGAGCTTTTCCTTATTGTGAATTACTAGGATCAACCGATATAAATCTACCCATAACTACGCTAGAGATGCTCCATAAAAATTGGAGGATTTATATTAAAATCTGGTTTGTTGCTTGCATTCATTTACTTGATTAGATTCAAACAGAAAACTTCAGGAGTGGCTGTGTGCTTACTAGCCACATGGTCCCGGGTTCAGTCCCACTGCGTGGCACTTTGGGCAAGTGTCTTCTACATTAGCCGAAATGGATCGTCAGTGTAGTAGAGTACGGTCAACATGCACATTGAACAAAAGGCAAAAGACTTGTAGTTTCAAATTAATGTTTATTGTAAATGGTGATTTTTTTTATTTCGAAATTTTTACCATAGAAAAAAAAAAAAAAAAAACCAAGAAACTGAGAATCCGATGCCGGCGAAACTTCGAAGCATACGAGCCACACTGATAGTTTGTGCGTGTGTGTGTGCATGTGAAAACGTGCGTTTGTAAGTACATGTATGGCTTTAGTCTCCTTGCGGGGAAGGAAGAGTTAGATCAGAAACCGACAACTGGGTAGGTCTTCTAAGATTATAGAAATCTTCCCAGTTTATTTAAGCCAGTATAAACACTCACACAAATTATAAACACTCGCACAACAAAATTTACGTACGTGTATGCATCTGCAGGTACGGATACATATCACTTCTGCGTGCAAGCGTGTGCGCATGTCTGTGCTTGTGTACTTGTGAGTGTGTATACATATATATACAGGTGTGTGTGTGTATACGTATATATATATATATATATATATATATATATATATATATATATATATATATATATATATATGTATATGTGTGTGTGTGTGTGTGTGTGTGTGTAAATGTGTATATATATATATATATGTGTATGTGTATGTATGTATATATATATATGTGTGTGTGTGTACATGTATATTTGTACACACACACATATGTACGTGTATGATTATAAATATACACACTCATACAAATATATATTTGTGGGTGGGTGTACGTGTGTAATGTGTATAACTGTTATCAGAAGCCCCTAACCACTGTCTCGTTTGCTCCCACTGTGCCCATCAATCACCACTCACCTAACGACCACTCATTTAGCTTACCACCCACCATACTATACTTTCCGTGTGTCTTTTTTACACTTTGTCTCTTGAGTATTTCAGACATAACGTCTTTGAACTGTCTGTTTCTGTCGCTGACTATTCCTACTTGATTCCTGCCTTTTACTTTATATCTAACACCCCACTTTCACTCCCTTCCTATAGATAGACAGTAGGCACATCAAACCTCCTGGTTCCTCTACCGCTCTCCGAGCTCCTCTAACACACATCAACTCTTCTACCATATCTTATTCTGTATGGAGGACATCTATTTCATTTTGCTACTCTCTGGATATATCGTCCTCGGTGATTTCATCACTGCGTATATTCTTCGAACCGAAATTGATGCTACCAGTCCTGCAGCCGAAGTTTTAGCAATCTCAGCCCTATACCAACTAGTCTCGTTGCCTGCTCACATCTTCAACCGAGGCCTAACCCTTGATCACCTCCAAACCCAGTGTCTAACCAGTCATCATCCTCACTGCACTTCGTGAAATGCAACGTCCAAACCTTCAGTAATATATAAAATATCATGCCAGCTGACCAGGTAAAACTCGGCCACGAACTCAACTGAAATTGATGCTACCATTCCAGAAGCCGAAGTTTTAGCAATCTTCAGCCTTATACCAACTAGTCTGTGCCTGCTCACATCTTTAACCGAGCCATAACGTTTGATCGCCTTCAAACGTTTAAATAGCCATCTTCCTAATTCTTAGCAACTGCCCAACGCCCATCATTATACAATGCAATGCACAAATCTCCAACAATGCATAGTTGATTAGTTAAAACTTCGCCAGAAATATCGAGGCCATGACATCCACGGACAGCAAGCCTGCCCTTTTACAAAAATAGCATGCGAATTTTTGGCAATTCTTGACTCATGAGGTTATCTGACCTTCCCAAGCGAAGCTGCTCTTTGCTGTTTCATAATTATGGCACATTCTCTTAGGTGGAGGAAGGGGAGATGATTTTAATAAATAAAGACTGTTTCATAGTATTTGATATACCCCATTTTTAATATTATCTCTACAGATTTTCTATAGAATTTAAAGCTAGGACTGAAAGTTACGATGTTTCGTTTACGAATGCATATTCGTATACGGAACACCGTAAATTCCAGGGTTGGCTCTAAAATCTACAGAACATCTGTAAGGTTCAATTGAAACGAAAGAAAACAATGCACTGCTAACACAAAAGTAAGACAGTAGTAACTTATAACTCTTTAATATACTTGGTAGTATACTGTGATTTCAAAACGAAATACTGTGTCCCTACCAGCAATTAATAAATTGATATACCTGTATTTGTCTATACTATCGTTGGTATGGTAACCTATCCCAATAGAAACACCTAGTCGAGTGACTGAATCCACCCTCTAAAGCTTTTCACACCGCATCCATTTGAAAGATTTAAGGGTTCCGCGTTCTTTCATTCATAACTGTATAACGTACAGTCTTTCAGGCATAGAACACGACCTTCAAACATTGGACAAAATAACCCATTTCTACAAAGTGGTACTGTTTTCTCAAGCCCTATAACTTCTTCAAGACCGTAATCCACATAATCTGGTACCGCGAAAGATGCTTCCATTTATCTCACAACCTGCGATCCCTTCCATTTTCGTAAATGAAGCTGATTCTTTCGGTGTTTACCAATAAATAATTAAATAGATAAAATAATATATAATAAATTAATATAACTCTACTAGCTTACTGGAATCTCCATTTTCTTCAATTCTAAAACGGAGAAAACATTCATATTTACTGGCCCGAAATCCACTTACTAAAGGAAACTATTCTAAAAATACATTTTTCTGCTCCAGCAGCAGCATTGCCCTCCCGATGTATGCTAAATGGGAAGGCACTTCCGATTGCTTTTAACCACCAAGACTACCAATCACGGATTGTTCCTCTCACAATTTAATATGCTTCAAAGTCAGCTTCTAGCGTAAAATCTCTCTCTCTCTCGCTTTCTCTCCTTTTCTCCTCGTGTTTATATTATGATTTGCACACATCTCGCCTGTATAAGTCTAAGTGTGTGTGTGTGTGTGTGTGAGTGGATTTATCCGTGTGCCCAAACGCATATTTATGTGTGTCTATATATCTGTAAGTATGCTACAGTGATTTCTGTCCTTTGTCAGATCGCGTCATCATACAATGAACTGATTGACCTACACTACATCAACCATAGTGTATCCTCGGATTTCATTTTGTGCCCAACACTCTTTCTCAAATACATCAACTTGTCATTGCCTCAAAACTAACTGCTACACAGATGATACCACTAACATTATTTTATATCCTTTATGAAGTAAAAATAGAATGCAAATATAACACACTAGATAAAGCATTTGCATCCTAGTTGTAGAACTGATTAACACGTCATAATAATAACCTCATAAACAGAAAACAACCTAATTAGAAAATCATTAATATTATATTACAAAATACCATAATTAAAAGAAAAGATTCGTCTCAACATGAAACTACAAACTTGCGAATTACGTACTTCAACAATCAAAGTAATAACGAAATTTCAGTTAAGCATGAGAGTTATAAACTTCGACACACGTAAAGTACGACACTTTACTGTCTATTAAGTACGAATTTACACGTCAGCGCCATCATATCAAACCAATATAGATAGAAAATGTTGGTAAAATAACCATTCTATAAAGAAAATCTATATTCACTATGGAAGTGTTAGCCATTGCAATATACAAGACAAAAGCCATTGCTTTGAAAGAAATGAGGAGTTAGGAATTGAAGTATTTAAATTCGGTGACGTGGATTTCATCAAGAACTACATCATTCCCAGCATCCCTTGTCGCATCTTACAAAACGTGACAAGTTACTGCTATATTCAATTCATACAGAAAAAATGGGGCGAAAAAGCTTTGAAATGTTAATGGAACGTTATTGTTTCAAATTAAGCATAAATGACAAATAATGAAATATGAAAAGTTTTTAATATGAGAGATTAAACTTGAACAAAGTCGTAACTTCACTGTAAAATGATTGAAAGAAAAGCCGTTCACTATATAAACACATACGCTTGTTTATATATATATATATATATATATACACGTTACATACATGCGTACGTCCACATATATACAAATATATATGCATGAGCACAGAGACACACACACACACGTGTGTATATGTATGCGTTCTTGACTGTGTGCGTGAAATAAGACAATAAAATTGTGAAAATGTGACGACTGTTCGTGAAACAAATAAACTTTTCTAAAATAGAAATGAAATACAGAAAAGTAATAAAATAAATTATTAGAAAGAAAATAGAAAACAATATCATTTAACTGAAAGCTTTATCACAATCGCTTCTACAGTGAAGATAGAGGAATATAAGGGATGTATAGCTGTAAGAAGACAATTTATCAATCTTCAAATGAATGCCTGTCAGGTGCCAGCTTAGAAGATAGTTCAGCGAATGTCACATGTTACCAAATAGTAAATGATGTCATATACAGCTGCTTCAAACTCCAGGCCGTCGTGAACCGCGGACCTGGATTAATTTGAGGTGATGTATGCGAAAGAAGACAACATATGCAAGCTATTGGGGATCAATCAGACTCCTTTACTGCTTCAGACAAGGAAAACAAAGTTAGGCAGATAGATAGATAGATAGATAGATAGATAGATACATACATATATACATGCATAGATAAATAAATGAATAAATAAATGAGAGATTCGAGCCTGTGTGTATGTGTGTATACATACATACGCTGACATTCACATATATATATACGTAGGCACAGA
>NC_142940.1:13216361-13221361 GCF_046866305.1 Octopus bimaculoides | reverse complement strand
ATTTAAGAGGATTGAGGTTGTATAGTAAATAAAGCGAAGAAGGGGATATTAAGAAATCTGCTGCCCTAGCCAGGACTGGGTCAACCAAAAACATACGTCCTCATCTAACCCATTGAACTTAATCCGCCCATCTCATGTTATTCTTCCTTCTCGTCTCCCTGCTATCAACCCCTTGCTTCCATCTTTTTTCCTTCCTTTCTTTCTTTTTATCCTTTCACTACTTAAGGGTTTTTTTTTTTTATCCTTTCACTTCTCAAGGGGTTTCAGATTTTACACATCGATTGGAGTGGATTATTGTATTTTTCTTTTTTTTTTCTTTTTTTTTTTGCAATGACGAGAACAACATTCTGAAACAATAACGGTAGTTTCTAATAAAGGCACAAGGCCTGAAACGCTGGGATAATTGTGTCCGCTGATTAACTCGACAAGTAAGTACCTCATACTATCAACTAGGTACCATCTCAGTTGCTAAGTGCCAAGTGGACCTTGGAGGAATATAAAATAAAAATGCATTCTCTTTGAATTGCACACTGTAAGCAATTTCATCCGACTATCTAAAGATACCATTATATATATATATATATATATATATCGATAGATAGGTGGATAAGTAGATGAATTAATAACAGTTTGATTTAGCTTCATGCAACTTAACACTTTCGCGGGCTCATGATACAAAATGATGTTCTTCTATAACACTCAATTTCGGAGGAGAAGCTAAGTTGATTACATCAGCTCAAATACTCAATTCGTACGTATGTTATCGACCTCGAAAGGACGAAAGGCAAAGTTGACCTCAGCAGAATTTGAACACAGAAGGTAAGGACGGACAAAATGCTGCTAAATATTTTGACCGGTAGAGGAACGATTCTGCCAGCTCGTCGCCTTAAAAAGAACGAGAATTAAACACGTACTTTATCGATCCTTATGGAAGTAAAGTGGAAGTTGTCATCGTCAGCAGGATTTGAACTCAGATGATGGAGAGCTGGGGGTGAATACTGCTAGGCACTGTATCTGTCGATTTGACGACTTTACCAAGACACTGCCTGATTATTATTTATATAGTTAAAATAAAAAATAAATAAATTGCCCATAGGGAAAAAAAATCCTATTAGTCTCTCCCTACCCTTCTTCACCCATCACACATTTTCATCATTTGACAGACACAATATGGCGGGAGAGATTTCCTTTTTCTTTTCGAAGGGGTGGGGAGTTTCACTTTTCCAAGGGTACTGTGAAAAATGCAGAGAAGGGGTCTGATGTTTATAGGATGACCTTGTCCTACTGACCTCCGCAACCCCTTCGGATTAGCTACTTATCTTTCACATCAAATTTGCAACATTAACAACATATCTTTTAATCCGCTCAAATGAAAACTGCTGAAAAATAAGATTTTATAATCTCTCTTTCGTCTCATTTCCATCATTCCCTCCTCCATTCCTTTCTTTCATGATTTCTCCCATTCATTATTTATTTAGTTTCGGTTCTTTTTTTCTTTGTATCTTTTGCTTATTCTTTTACGTCTTCTTATAATGATCTCAAATAATTTATGTATTTATCTAATTCATTTTAAATTCCTGAAACTCTCACTATCGCTCTACAACATATTTTTAATGAATGATTATTCATTATGAGCTTATGTATGCGTGGTTCTGTATCTGTATATCTGTGTATGTCTGTGTATGTGTGTCTGAATATGAGTATATCTATATGGTTTCTTTGAGATTTAAATTCTTCTCCCATGAAGTTCAAGCCGGTCGATAACGAAGTGACAAGACTTTTAGACTTAAGACAGTTTGCTGGGTTTGTAAATATGTAGTTGATTCAGAATGTGCATACTTGTAGGTGTATGTATGCACTTACGATCTGTGTGAACACGTCTATTGCTAGCTTTTGTGTATTTGTCAGTGTGTGCGCACACACTGACAAATACACAAAAGCTAGCAATAGACGTGTTCACACATTATTACATTTTTGCTGGCAGAATCGTTAGCACCCTGGACGGAATGCACAACGGTGTTCCGCCCATCGCTACGTTCTGAGTTCCAATTACACCGAGGTCGACTTTGCTATGCAGCCTTTCGGAGTCGATAAATTAAGTACCAGTGAAAGACTGGGTCGATTTAATCGACTTGTTCCCTCCCCTCAAATTTCAGGCCTTGGCCCTATAGTAGAAAACAATATTACTTTTTTTTTTACCTTCATGTCTTTCTAGATGCACACAACGAAATATGTGCACATATACATTTATAGACTCTCACATGGAAAATGATATGTATGTATGTATGTATGTATGTATGCATGCATTTCTGCATTTGGAAAGATTCGTTTTTATTATAAATGCGCAGGTTTATGTCTCTGGTTAAGAAATTCTCTTAGCGAACATGTGGTTTTGAGTTCGGTTCCTCTGGGCAATATTTTGGACACGTGTCTTCTATTTTAGTCATACACCGACAAATGCCTCAAGTGACAAAATTTCGTAAACGAAAAGTAAGCAAAAACCTGTCATATATATGTGGATGTACACACACACACACACACACACACAAACAGACACACACGTATATATAAACGTACGCACACGCTCACACTCGTACACAAAACACCCGTGTATATAGACACTGCATATAATATTGAGAGATAAAATACTTAAAGGGGTTAGTTTAGCTTGCCAAGTGAAACAAGTAGAGATTATGCGTGAATGTGTGTTTCTTAGAGGGCGTTAAAGAGAAATGCATCAAATGGATACATACATACACACATATACGAGGAGGTGCTGAAAAATTCCTGGCTTTGGCTAAAAGAAAATACAGGAGGATCAGTTATGATTTTATTCAACATATTCCCCTCTCAGATTTACACACCTACTGCAGTGGTCCTTCAGTTTATCTAATCCCTGTAAAAAGAACTCGAAAATTCAGGCTTCCAACCAAGCCTTTTGCGATACCCTTAAAGCCAGGAACTTTTCAGCACCCCTCGTTTATATATATATATATATATATATATATATATATGTGTGTGTGTGTGTGTGTGTGTGTGTGTGTGTGTTACAGACATGGAGAGAATGACGGACGAACAAAGAGGGAGGGAGTTGGATAAATGGAGAGACAAACCGATCCATACATATGAATATCTCCACGTGTCAGGGAATCTGACAAAAGCCATACGCTTGACACTGCAGTTTACGTTATGCAGTGGATGGACGACAGATGAATTTCTACCATTCCATTACGGTGAGCATTCCCCAGAAAGTCTGTTATTTATTTCCCAGAGCTAGGAGAAAACCAAGACACATCCTACAATTATGTATATTACAAAGAAACACATCCAACAAAAATATGAGACCATATGTCGAAAGCACACCGTATATGGATGGAATGACAATGTCATTTGATAGAATAATAATAATAATAAACAACAAAACAAAAATGAAATGCACTCTCCAGAGATATTCACATATTCTATTATTCTTTTATTCTTTCAATCTTCACTGTTTTAGTCAGTCGACTGTGGACATTCAGTAGCTCAATTTTCAAGGAGTTTTGGTCGATCATATCGATTCATATATATATATATATATATATATATATATATATATATATATATATATATATATGTATGTGTGTGTGTGTGTGTGTATGTATGTATATATGTATATATATGCTATTCATTTTATCGATCGTTCTTTCTTGGCGCGCTAGTTTCCCGAATATAATGGGAGCTTACAAAAGCACATGATACGGACATATATACAATACATGCACACACACACACACACACACACACAAACACACGACTTGCCCCTGCATACCTTCTGAGTCTTTTGTAGAAGACGTATTGCTACGGTGCTGCGAAGTGAAATCGAATCGGCATATAAACATGTCGATATATATATATATATATATATATATATATATATATAAGTTCGATGAAGGCTTAGCCGGCCGAACCTTCGAAGTCACTGACAATACAATTCTTGTCAGAAACACTATATATATATATATATATATATATATATATATGGATTAACTGTTGTATATACATACATATGCTATCTGACTTACCCACAGACACGTACATTATAAACAAACATATTCAAACCATAGATAAATGATGATTCGAAAAACTAAAAGAAAAAGAAAAAAGCACAATATATAAATGATGACAGGAAATGGTAAAGAACAATTCCCAACCAAAAACAAAAAAAATAACCCCTAGAAACAAAACAAAACAAAACAAAAAAAGAAATTACGTTTTGAAGACCAAGACGATATAATAATAATAATAATAATAATAATAATAATAATAATAATAATAATAATAAAGAATTAGGAATAAAAATGAAATAGTAAACAAAACAAAATGGCCTCCACACCATCAACGCGAGTGGGAGTTCTATGGAATTGTGGGAAGTAATAACGAAATGGGATATAGCCATCGAACCAAGACGCTGTTTGGTGAAACATGAAAGACCAATATCGACAACAGACGTCGACATTGCACACACACACACGTGTATATATATATATATATATATATATATATATATATATATATATATATATACACGTGCGTGTGTGTGTATATTAGTTTGCGACTATGTGTATGTATGTCTACGTACCTTCTTTTCCCCTATCTATATCTCTACTATCTCTACATGTATATCTATCTATCTATCTATCGATCCACACACACACACACACACACAAGCAGCGTTTTAGCTAAGATCAAAGTGTATTTTGTGCATATATACACAGACACACTCATACACACATATTCATAAATACATATATAAGCGTACACATGCAATAGACCCATTAAAGTGATTTCATTTCTCTCCATCTGGTCCTACAACTCCCCCACCACCACTGAAGCAAACAACAGTAATGGGTGTCCTTCCTTTTTAAGAAAAAGTGATGGGATTTGATAGATATCTTGCTGTTAATTCCAGCACATCAAAAGCTTGAAGTATAGGACCCAAAGATTGGCCCTATTTGAAG
>NC_142940.1:13186361-13211361 GCF_046866305.1 Octopus bimaculoides | reverse complement strand
ATATACATATACACACACATATATATATATATACATACACATATACATATATATACATATACATACATATGTATATATACATATATACATACATATACATACGTATATATATACATATACATACGTATATATATACATATATACATACATATACATACGTATATATATACATATATACATACATATACATACACACATTTATATACATATATATATATATATATACATATATATACATATATGTGTATGTATATATATACATACATACATACATACACACATACACACAGACATATATATATATATATATATATATATATATATATACACACTCACACATTTGCATACACAAATTTAGAGAACAGTTTAGAAAATACTACTACAGGTTTGGTGGTTTGGGTGGAATATGTTTGGCACCCACCCGCTGCGAACTTGATGAGAGCTTGCTTACATATATTCTTGATGTTTATGTATAGTTACTCACCTGGTTTTACGCTTAAAAAATTTTAATTTACACATGTATACATAAAGAGTGGGTTTTCACCAAATGTATACAGGTATGTGAGTGTGTATGTATGTAATTCCGTATGATTATGTATGCGTATGCATGTTTGTATGCATATACTGATGCAGACATATAAACACTCTGATATTGACACACAAACTCACACACACACGCACAAACACACACCAACAAACACATACACACACACACAAACACATAATGTTTGGTGAGTGAGTGACCAATGAAATTATGTATATATTCAATTCTAAGTCCGTCTTCCTCTCCTTTCTTTAAATACACACACACACACACACGCAGACACACACGCAGACACACACACACACACACACACGCACACAGACACACATACACACATACAAAAGGTACTACTTTTTAGTCGAACAATAATATGATCTTAAAAATTTACCGACAAGATTAACGATTAATGATGGAAACAATATCCATGATAAGTGAGTTTAAAATATCTGTTTGCCAATGTTCAAGTTTGCGAAAGACTGTCTTCCTCAAGCCTACTATTGACGATCATTATAATGCGTTAGCTGCAATACACGACAACATCACTTCGTCCTGAAGACGAGACCATGAAGGTCTAGAAAATTTAACGGTATATTTAGATACATTACTGTTGCACATAACTCAAATAACGTTATGAAAAATGTCACCATAAAACAAAGCTTGAAGACGTGTGTAGATTCAAAAAGCACACAAATATATATATATATATACATATATATATTTGTGTGTATACATACAAATATATGTGTGTGGGTGTTGGTACACATACACCCTATGTTTATATATATATATATATATATCACAGTTGTCTTGCTACTATTTTCTGTGGTCGAAACAATACGTGTAATGAGCACCACATGAAGTTGTTGAAAATAGCAAATATATTACATGCCATTGTGTCAATATGTTAGATATGTTGGAGCCAACACGTTGGCAACTTGATGGTGATGATGATGAGTAGGAGTAGGAAGAGGAAGGAGTTAGGATTCCAACGACGACGAATAGAAGGAGAATAATAAGGTGGAGGCGGTTAGATGCCGATGATGATAACCATGATGATGATTATTATTACAACGACGACGACGATGATGATGATGATGATGATGATATTGCCGTTCCAGTTGGTGTGGTGTGTAATTATGATGATGATGAAGATGATGAAGAGAATGAGGTAGAAACAGCGGATGCTGAGGATGAGAATAATGATGAAAGTAGTAGAGTAGAAGTGAGGGCGTCACTGGAATTGCGATGATGAAGATGATGATGTCTAGGATGAAGAGGATGTGTAGTAGAAGTAGTAGTAGTAATGGTGATGGTGGTGATGGTAATTATGGCAGTCGTAGTGGTGGTAGTAGTAGTGGCAGCAGCAGCAGTTTTAGTAGTAGTAGTAGTAGTAGTAGTAGTAGTAGTAACGCAAGAGGAGGAGGAAGGATTACCGGGACATTGGTAAAAGGCATTAAGTGTATATTAACAAGAAATATTTATTTACGAAAAAGAAAAAGCGAAATAAATATTTAAAAAAGGGGGGGGGAACCATTGAAAATTGAGAAAAGCATTGTGACCGTCGTCGACGACGACGGCGGCGCCTTCTTCTAATACTGCTGCTTCTACTGATGATGGTGATGATAACGATGATGATGAATATGATGAATACGATGATGATGAATATGATGAATACGATGATGATTTTGATGATGATGATGATTGTAATAACATCAGAAATCAGTAACAAGCTATAGTACCAACTGCTGCCAGAGAGGAAAGAAAGATATGTTATGTTGTAATACAATCCACCTTTGCAAATTCTGTATGACGTATTATATGACATTGGTGGAAATTAACGGTAAAACACTGTAACTAATATGCATGTATGTATGTATGCATGTATGTATGTATGTATGTATGTGTGTGTGAGAGTATGTTTGTGTGTATCTGTGTATATGTGTACGCGCAATCATAGATAACCAGCGTCTAGATAGTCTTTAAATGACTGCTGATAGTGTTGCTTTTGTATATACATACATGCAATGCAATACATAAATTAAACGGTTCTCCGTCGGGGTCGACAATGGGTATTCAGTTGCTCGATCAAACTGAGAAATCCCCGCTGATTGCATTAGCGTGTAAATGGCAGAGTATTTCGTAGACGTGTGTACTATTGACGTCATTCTTCCAGTTGAGTTTGTGTGAAATATACTGTGTCAAAGTTGGCTGTTTGAATTGCAGTTTCAAATCCATCTGATGAACACACATTTCTCGCTTTTATTCGTTTAGCCAGGACGAATAACGAGTTCGGTTCATTCAGAATCCGTAGTTGAATCCGTGGATCACAAAGCGGACATCGCGATTGCAAAGTGAATTTGTTAACCATTCGGTCATTCTGCGTCTAAACACATACAGATACATACATGCATACCCAAATATATATATATACACACCTGCATAAACACACACACACATACACATATACACACACTTAATTCAAACATGAACAAGCAAGAAAAATCTAGAAAAAACAACAACGCGAGGACGTGGAATGAGTACAGTGTTATTGGACGCTCAGGAAAGGAAAGAAAAGAAAGAAAATTTAACGTTTCGATCGGAGAGCTTCGTCAGAAATATAGGAAAATTCCAAAGAAGGGAAGACAGAGAAAGAAAATTGCCAACTATGCACACGCGGTCACATATTGGAATGCATATATATATATATATATATATATATATGTATGTGTGCGTGTGTATGTATGTATGTATATGTAAGCATGTATGTATATATATATATATAAATGTACGCAAAAGAAGAGGGAAAGAGAGAGAGAGAGAGAGGGGGAGGGAGGAAGAAAGAGATGTAGAGTGTACGGTAGAAAGATAGATATCTACCTATGCATGTTAGAGAGACAAATATTTATTATATGGCTAACACAATAGACGAATGGTTGCATACATATTGTCGGGTAGGAAAATCAAGTGGAAGTACTCGTGGACGGGTGGATGGACAGAAAGATGGACGGGTAGTTTAACGGATCGACGAGTGGATCAATGAATGAATGGATGGGGGCGTTGAATGCATTGATAGATGAAAGAATAGATGGATGGATGTATGGATGGATGGATGGATAGACGTAAATATATACAGATGGATAGATAAAGAGAGAAGCAGGGTGCTACTTGGCGTGTGCGCGTATGAGTGTGTATGTATGTGTGTGTGTGTGTGTGTGTAAGACTGTGCAATATCAAGAGTTTGTAGAGTGTAGACGAGTGTGGAATGGATTATTCAACTGGAAGGAATGGACAAAAGGAGGAAAGAAAAAGAAAAAGAAAAGGACGAAGACTAGAAAATACAAAAGTTGTTGGGTGGGTGTGTGGGTAGCGAAAGAGGATGTAATTATGGGTTAGTGTTGTCGTTTAAGAATACAGAAGTGGTTCTTGCGGTTATATCTCATGAAGAGTTTGGCAGTCAGCGTCGGTGGTGGTGGTGGTGGGGGGGTAATGGCGGTGGTGGTGGTAGGTGGTTGTGGTATGTATGGTGGTGGAAGTGAGATGGTATATATATATATATATATATATATATATGTATATATATATATGTATATATATATATATATATATATATACACAAAGTGTATGTAAAGGCGGTGCTGTTCTGCATGCTCTACAGGGAATCTGCTCTTTCTCAACACAAACAGCCGTCTTAAGTGTGTGCGCGCGTGCGTGTGTGTGTCTAGTATTAAAAGTAAAAACACAATAGTTTACCTCTCCTACATTACTTATCTCTCTCTCTCTCTCTCTCTCTCTCTATCTATCTATCTATCTACCTACCTATCCATCAGGAGCAGCTTCTTTATCAACAGGAAGCCTTAAAAACAATCCTTACTCAAAACACTGCTACGACCCGTCACCATCATGCACATACAGTCTCTTTTACCACCATTAAAATCCTCTTCACCACAACCACCACCACCACCACGTTCATCGTTGTAGTTATCATCTGCATCAACACGAAACCTTAGGTATAAGCTCCTTCTGAATACTGCTACTACAACCACTGCCTCTGTGAATAATTATCCTTTATACCACAACCAACATCCCAGCCAACAACAACATCGTTATCAGCCTCGTCGACAGTGACAAACAGCAGCACCACCAACACCACCACCAATAAGAACCACGTGACCAACACGAAAATATTTGACAATAAATTCAATTCTGTCAGTACAACTATCACCTCAATGACTATCTACTAAGCACCGTCACCCTCACCGACCCACATCCACGCACCCCTAAGCTACCCACCAACCCACCCGCCACCACCATCACTATCTACAGTAGAAACACCCCCACCGCTAACACTACCACCATCATCCACCTCTCCTCCACCCCGTTTCCATTCTCCTTTACCGTTATCTCTATGCTGTCAGCCCAACTTTAGTGGTGGTCCTTAAAGGCACCAGCTTATTAGCACCAAGTCCACAGGACACACGCAGACTACTACTACCGCTACTGCCGCTACTGCTACCACCACCACCACCATCGTCGTCAACATCACAACACCGCTGTAACCATTGTTATCCTCTTATACAGCCCCAACCTACCTACTGCTACTTACTGCTATTCTGTTACTCTCAGCCCACCCTAGTGGTCCTCACAGGCACCAAGACACTGTACCACCACCACCACCACCATCACCATCACCGCCGCCGCTATCATTGAGAGCACCATGTCCTGCCGTTACTTTTGGTGACTCTACCACCTACCACAAATACATTCGCAACATCTTTAGTTATAACCCTTTTTACTTGTTCAATGTCTTTCTCTGGAGGCCATTGACAGTCAGTCACCAATGGCACTCCACCACCACCACCACCACCACCACCACCACCACTGCATCGTTGACAAAGCCCCTCCCCCACCTCAACGACTCAATCGCCATGTCTCTCACCGAACCCCCAACACAATCTCAACAACAATAACTACCACAACAACAACAACTATTACCATTTTCACCTCTACCATCAATTTCTACCACTACAGTCCTCACCGCCTCAATTCTTATAAGATCACCACAACCACCACCGCCCTCACCACTATAATCTGCGTCACCGAGCGTTCACAGCATCTTAACTGTTTCCTTATTCAATCTGTCTTTCCCTAATTAGGCCACACTATAGCCCCTGGCCATAAATATATCCAGTTGAAGCCATGTTAAGTTTAAGCTACTCCATGCCGCTGTCAATAGTTGCTGTTGTTGTGCAAGGAGGGGCTGTCGCAAGTTATTGGCGGTAGCGACGATAATGGCGGTGTATGCGGTAGTGGCGATACTTTCCTTTTTGTTGGTGTTATCAATGTTTTTTTTTCTTTTAATTATGTATATATCTTTTGTCGTATTTCCATCGCTTTTCGTTTGTCTAAGTCATATTATTACGTTTAGTGTTAAGTCTTTAGTCATAGTTTTCGTTTTATATTCAGTGAAACATACTTGTGCTTTTACATTAAACTCCTTACAGGTCTAGTCGTGCTTACAGAAAACCATCACATTGTCCACATCGCTATCACCACCAACATAGTCTCTCGTTATAAATTATAATTACAATGGTTACGGTATTATACATGGCTAGCAAATTTGTGAGAAAAGGATTAATAAATACCATCGACCCCCGAAAGGATGAAAAACAAAGATGAACACGGCGAGATTTGAACTTAGCAGTAACGATATTGCCAAGCCACTAAGTCGGCGAGCTGGCAGACACGTTAGCACGTCAGACGAAATGCTTAGCGGTCTGAGTTCAAATTCCGCCGAGGTCAGCTTTGCCTTTCATTCTTTCTGGGTTGATAAATTAAGTACCAGTTGCGTACTAGGGTCGATATAATCGACTGGCCCCCTCCCCAAAAATTTCGGGCCTTGTGCCTATAGTTGAAAAGAATAACTAAAGTAATGGTTCTGTCAAAAGCATAAGGGCTCAAAATTTGTGGAGAAGGGGGAAAAGGTGATGAAATCGATCCCAGTACTTAACTAGTATTTTATGTATTACTGACACTGGAAAGCTAAAAGTTGACCATGGTAAGATTTGACACCAAAGCTCCACAACAAATAATGCAAAGTATTTTTTTCGACGTTCCGAAGTTTCTGCCAGTTATATTTGCTATTACATTTTCAACAACCTCATGCGAAATTCTATAAAGTACACAGCTGTGTTACTGAGGGGTTTGCAGTATTGTCTTGGATATACTGTTTGCATATTACAGCTGCTATGCTATGCTATCTATATATATGTGTGTACATAAGTATGTATGTGTGTGTGTGTGTGTTTCCGATAGCCTCGGGCTGATTGGTACATTGTGGGCGAACTTGGGTAGGCGTAAGCTGTTTAGAACTGTAATGATTCTGCCGGAGTCTCGCGTTAAGTGTACATATGTGAAAGGAAATCTAAACACGTGTATTCGGGAGCCGAGTGTTCAGTTGGTCAAAGCACCGAGTTCTCATCGTGAAACGACGGAGACCCACAAATACTAGCTACCATGACTGCGACACACAGACACACACACACACACATGCACACACACACACACACACACACACACACACACACACACACACAGACACACACACGCGCGCGCGATGTAATTCTTGTCGTTCCTGGCGTTACTTTATTGTTGATGTAGACAGAAAATGTAGTCTATGATATGTGACTTTGTTTTTATTGGACGATAATTGTGCACAGTGTGTGCTAATGTTGGCCGTGTATTATGAATGTGTGGCGATAATGTGGTGTGTTGTCCACAAAGTATTGCGTATAAGTCTATTGAAGAGTTCTTTTTCATTTTTGGTTGTGGACAACGTCGAATTGGTATGGCTTCTGTGTTATTCTTAAAGTTTGTATTTATACTTAGTATTCACCCAATGACATTAAGCATTTTTTTCTTTCTTTTCATACCCGACAACCTATTTAATATCATTTCAAGGGTTTTGTATTTTGGCTGCGACTTACATTCTGTCCGACATTATAGTCAGAAATTATCAAGTCGTGTCTCAGCGAACATAGGTTCTAATTACATTCCATGATCAACTTGATCTCGTTGCATGTTTGGACAGGTGTGTCCTAGATAACCTTAGCTTGGTCATTATCACATGTAGATTTTAGTACATACACGGCCTCCACTTATCCAAGTTGGCATGCTGTTCAATTATACATAACTGCCAATTCGTTTTTGGACGTATTTTGTCTTTGCAAGGCTAGGCCAATTAGTGTTACTTATTTAAGATAGTAGAGTACGATTTGACGAGGAACTGTAGTAGAGGGCAAAAGGCATAGAATATATCTTGTTGGCACGATTTATCTCACTATTGCTATTGCTGTCTTGATATTTCTGATATAGAAGTTATTATTGCTAGTTATACAAAGATGTTAATATGACCTCCCTTCCCTGAATCTTCACTTTAAATGAACATGTAGGTCCATAGAGGAGATAATACGATAACGTATGCTGTAATATCTAAATTTCTGTGTAACGCTACGACGCATTAAAATGTATAAATATGTGGCTAGATATCTGTATATGTACATAATGTGCTCATTCAACACACACACACACACACACACACACACACACACACACACACACACACATCATGGAAAAGAGGACTCAGGAAGACGAAGCAATACGAACAAGAAACGCGTGTGCAAACAAGCACAAATATATGCTCAGGCGGCGAAACGTCATCACAGTTTCGGCATATATATTCTCTCACCCTCTCTCTCTCTCTCTCACACACAGCGCGCGCACGCATATATATATGTGTGTGTGTGTATAAACACCTATACATACATCTTCAACAGACTGAACCACACACACACATACATACATACACACACATGCATACATACACACACATGCACACATACACACACATGCCCCCTAAAAAGTGTTCGTATTTATTTTATCAACAATTTACCCTACATACTTTGAACAATTTCCTTTTCTTCTTGGCATTTCCCCTCATACAGCAGTTATCTCCCTTCATAAAATTCTAAAACCTTAATTTTGAGAAATACATACAAGATTCCAAAACGAATCACCCACAATACAACCATTTTTCATTCCATTTATATTTCAACCATAGCCATATAAAATACGAATAAAATATCGGAATATCTACACACACACACACACACACACGAGTGTAAGAGTATATTCATCGAATATGTGTGTGTGTGTGTGTGTGTGTGTGTGTGTGTGTGTATGTGTGTGTGTATGCATTTTTACTCCTGCTAGGCGGTATGCTTATCTATTATACGTTTTAGCCCTACGATTCTATAAATACGTACAGATACGTACGGGATGGCAATCACACACATACATAAAGGGCAAATGCTATTACAATACCTAAGATACAGTTACATACATATGCACGGACATAAACATTCATACACACACATACATACATACATAACATAACATACTAAATGAATCGCAACCACCAGCTCATAAGAGAAATCATGTAAAAGTACAAGCAAAGAGCTTGGCATATGTATTCCACACTCACACACACACACACACACACACAGGCACACACACACACATGCACATACACGTATATGTATACACTCACATACGTACACTTCTAGCCATATACATTTATTCTAATGCATGCATAAATGTTTCCGACAGACTTAATACATGTTCAACGCCACAAACACACACACACACACACAAAGATGACGTCATTTCCTGTTCTCGATAACATTCACAATGTCATAATCTGGTTTTACACTTATTTGACCTTTCCATGTTATTGTTTATTTTGGTTTTGGGATTTGGTTTGTAGTCTTTCTTCATACATTTCGTCATAGCTCTTCCCCTTTTTATGAAAACAACATCATCATCATCACCATCACAATCATTCTTCTAATAAAATTTCTAATTATTAGTAACAGTAATAATTATCTTCATCATCATCATCATCATCATATTATTTATTATTATTAATATTTATATGTGTTTTATTATTATAGAAACCCTAATTATTAGTAATATTATTGTTGATATTTTTGTTGTTTTAATGGTACAACGAATATTTTTTTTATTATTAAAAAACACCATCACGAATCAATATTCGTACCCTCAGTTTCTCTGAGATGGTCGACCTCGTATTGTTGTTGTCGTTGTTGTTGTTGTTGTCGTTGCGTTTGTGTTGCTGAAGAAAAGCATCACGGTATTGATATGGTGTATGTTTATTGCTTACAACAAGAAGGATGCTGTGATGACGACGATATCATGTGTTGATGGCGCTGACGATGAAGAGTTTATGGAATATAGCAGTGGTGATGAAGATGATAAAAGAGTGTGATGACGATGGTGGTGGTGGTGGAAGTGGTGGCGGGGCTGAATGTGGTGGTGGCGGAGCTGATGGTGGTCGCGGCTGATGGTGGTGGTGGCAATGGTGGCGGGGCTGAATGTGGTGGTGGTGGTGGTGACGGCGAGGCTGAATGTGGTGGTGATGGTGGAGCTGATGGTGGTCGTAGCGGTAGTGGAGGGGCTGATAGAGGTGGAGGTGCTTGTGACGAGGATGGCGGTGGTGGTGGTGGCGGGGCTAATGGCGGTGGTGGCGGGGCTGATAGTGGTGGAGGTGGTGACGGCGGTGGTGGCGGTGCTGATGATGGTGGTGATGATGATGAAATAGAGGAAAAGGAAGAGGATATTCTCATATGTTAATCGAAATTTTTTAGTAATCACAAAGAGAGAGAATATTTGCAGTGTCATTATGTATTCCATGGTAATGTTATTTGGTATTTCTGATAATATAAATCGTACTGTGGAAGCACGTGGCTCAGTGGTTAGAGTGCTCGACTCATAAATTAAATACCGGTAAAACACTGGGTTCGATGTAATCGACTTACCCCTTCCCCAAAAATTTCAGGCCTTTTGCTTATAGTAGAAAGGAATATATGAAAATAACCTATCGTTGCATTATTGAATATCTCCATTTCTAAGATATTGAATGGTAATTTTGATCGCCAAAGTAGCGTGGAGGTTGCATCAGAACATAGAAAACAACGCAAATAACACATTATTCTGTATTCTAAACAAACTCCACGTTAAGTTGGAGATTAAAATTACTTTTTGGTATTAATACTACTTCTGTCGCAATTCACTATAATGTACGTATAATGAAAACTAAAAGTTTATGATAGTAAGATGTAAATTGAGGGAAACATTATTTGGCTGCTATTTCTAGCATGACTAGCGGCTACCACACAAGGATTCAGTCGTTGGCTCACCAGAAAAAACAATGTCTAGTAGATAACCTTTTTCTCTGTTGGTGGTCCACAGTAGTTGTAATGGTGGTAGTTGTGGTGTTAGTGGCGGTAGATTCTGTGATAGTGACACTGCCTTTGGCGGTGGGGATAGGGTAGTGGTTCTTACTACATTGGTGGTCCGTGGTAGGAGTGGGAGAGGTCCTTGTAGCGTCTGTAATGCTGATCTTTACCAATTGTTGTACCGACGGTGATGATGATATTATTAGGACCTGCTGTAGTAGTAGTACCAACAACAGCAACAGCAGCAGCAGCAGCAGCAGCAGTAGTAGTAGTAGTAGTAGTAGTGCTACAGTATTAACAATGGTGGTGGCGGTCATTTTATTATTAATCTTGGTGATGGTGGTGGTAGCATTATTATTATTATTATTATTATTATTATTAAGGCGAGGAGCTGGTGGAATCACTAGCACGCTGGGTAAAATGCTTAGCGGCCTTTCCTTACGTTCTAAGTTCAAATTTCTTTCAAATTGCTTTTCATCTTTTCGGGATCAATAAATTATGTATCAGTAAAACAGCGGGGTCGATGTAATCGACCAGTCTCCTCCCCTTAAATTTGATGCTTTGTGCTCCAGGCGAAATGATTGCCATTATCCCAAATAATGTGTATAGTTGGTATTTACAAAACAACAAAAGACGAAGACAGGTGTATTAGTTTAACGCTCAGAAAGGTGAGACAGTATTTTACCTTTCGAGCTTACGCTCTTCAACAGAAAGGAACACGAGAAAAGAAACATAGAGAATATTTATATATATATATATACATATATATATATAAAATACAATTAGTTATCTATTTATCTATTTTTCTCGACCCTTCGCCTCTAACAGCTTATAGTTCCAAACTGTAAAGACCGTAACGAAGGCAGAATTGAAGAAACTCGCTATTCTAAAGAACTTCAATTGGAATCACAAGAATTTATTTTACAAATACAAGAAAATCTGACGTCACTATTTTCCATTGTCATTTATATATGTATTATTCATACCTTTTACTTCATCAACAACGTCTTTACTACTATTATTATTTGTATTATTATTATAAATTTCATTGGGTTCCCTTTAATTCTAACCTAACTCTCTCTCTCTCGCTATGTATGTATGTATATATATATATATATATATATATATATATCTTATTTTAGTCTTGGCTCTTTTGTTTCACTTTCTTAATTTAAATGTTTTTTTTTTCCTTATTTTATTCGAACTTTCTTTTGTCTTGCAATTGCTGGCGTTTGTATAATGAAAACTACAAGTTTACATACATACATACATATATATACACGCACACACACACGTACGTACCAACAAAAAATGTAGTGTAAAGGTCTACAAAGAGACAACAACACTAGAGAGAACGTGCCTTTGTTAGAAAACGAAATTTGCTGACACCCTTGTTTATCTTCATTTCTAGCATTTTTATCAAATTTATTATAGAATTTCTTTATTTAATTTCCAGTTTGTTTTTATTTCGATATTTAAGTGTACTATTTTATTTCTTATGCTAAAAAAAACCCTCCAAAATCCTCGAAATATCTGTTTCTAGTGGTAATAGAATCTAAATTGTGTGTGTATGTTTGTCTATGCATGTACGTAACGTGTGCGTTTGTGTGATTTCATGTTTATGCTGTGTGTGTATTAGAGTCGATGTATAAGAATGCCTTCTATTTTTCCTATGTATACGTGTGTGTACGATCATACATGTTTGTTTATATGCAGATATGTATACAGATATGTAGATGTCGCTGTATGTATTTATGTGTATTCAGAACTGTATGTGTGAGTGTGCGTTTGTTTGTATGCAATTGTACAAATGCCTCTATGTGTCCGTCACAATGTGATTGCATGTATGTACGTATGTACGATTAATTTAGTGATGTTGTACGGTACTGGTGTAATTGTGTGTGTGTGTAACGTCTTTGTTGGTTGAAGTAGGAAGAATTGAATTTCCAAAATATGCCTTCAGGCGTGAATTCTTCCCTCCGAGGCAACCGAAAACATTAGGTCAAAGCATGCTTAAGAAAGAAAAATACAAATGAGGGTGAGAGTGGAGGTAGGAGGAGAAAGAGAGAGTTTTAATGAAGTAAGGAGAGACAAACAAACATGAATAAAAGAAAGCATGAGAGAGAAAGAGAAGAAAGAGAGTGACGTCAGTTTGAATTGAATTGACGGGAAGGTGGGAGAGATAGAGGAAAAGTAAAACGTGTGTTAGAGAGAGAAAGACATAGAATATGAGAGAGTAGAACTAGAAAGAGAGGGTGAGAGAGTATGAAATTATTGCAATTTCAAAAGGTTGCTCGAACCGCAGGATTTAAACAGAAAGTAAATTATATGAAAAACAAAGCAATGTGCTCTGTTAAAGAGAGCAGAGAGGTGAGGGAGAGAAATAGAACTTCTATAGAATATGCATGTGTGTACGAATGTGTGGAAATTGATAAAAGAATTAAAGTAATTTAAAGTTATAGATAGATTGATGGTGTGTGTGTGTGTATATATATATATATATATATATATATATAGGTGTGTATGTGTTATATTGAAAAGAGAAAGAGATCAATCACTAGGCAAGACGATTGATAGATGGATAACTAGTAAGTTATATAACGATGGATCTCTCTCGCTGTGTATGTGTGTGTATGTATGTACAGAAAGAGAGAGAGAGGAAAAACGCACAGACAAAAACACCCAAATACATGAATCATACATACATACATATATATATATATATATATATATATATATATATATATATATATATATATGCTCGTATGCATTCGAGTTCAGAGTGAAAGATAAAACGAGAGAAAATAAAAGTTGGGGGGATATTTAAACGTTCGGCGGGAAGATAAAATAATTTTAAAATATAATAATATGTATGGCAAAATCAGAGAAAGAAGGAGTGGTAGTAAACGAATAGAGACAGAATGATATGGAATTGATAGAAAAATATTCTAAAATAAGAGGGGAAAATCACATGGATAGAGAAAGGGGAGAGGAAGATAGACAGATAGAGAGAGTGAGAAAGTGAGAGGGGGAGGAGGAGACGGAGAATGAAAGAATTATATATAGAAAGTAATGTAAGAAATAAACAAAATTTGAGAGAATGAAGAAAAAATGTACGTTGAGAAAATTGGATCGGAATCAAATCAGAGATGAACAAAGAAGGCAGTATTTTTTCCCAGCAATTATATAATAATAATAATAATAATAATAATAATAATAATAATAATAATAATATTATTATTATTATTATTGCGACAAGAAGCGCAACCACAACGATAACAATTATAATGATGATATAATAATGACTCCACCTGCACCCCCCAAATAAAAAAAAATATATATAATAAAACACACTTTTATTTCTTTATCGTTCCTGGGTTTTGAAATCTGCGAGAAAATTTGCTACCGAATAAATAAAGTTAGTCATTTTTTTTTTCTCTGGCTTCCCGCCTATATTTCTTCTCCTGCTGCTGGTACTACTACTACTACTAAAAATATTACTGATGATGCTATTGTAAACATCTTTATGGAATGATGGAATTACATAAAGTAGAGAAACCTAAAAAGCCGTCAATAATTATTAGAGTGTTTACTTCATCGAGGTCTTCTTTGTTTTTCTGAACTGTTTGTGTGGTATGTGGTACTGTGTTGTCCTTTGTAGTACGATGTTATGTTGATTGGGTCGATTAGAGTTCTGTTTTGTGGTGTTGTGCTGTATGATGTTGTATTGTGTGGTGTTGTATTAGGTTTCTGCTTTTCGTTGTGTGTTATGATGTTTTATTGAGGTATATGGTAATGTGTTGCGGGGGCAATGTGTTGTTAGATGTTGGATTATGTTGTACTATTGTGTTGCGTCTTGTTTTGTATTGTGTAGTGTTGAATGCCTTTTGTTGTATTGCATTCTGTTGTGCAGTGCTGTACTGTGTGGTTTTGTGTTGTATTTCCCTGTGTTACATTGTGGCGTTCGGTTTTCTTATGTTAAATAGTTCTCTGTTACAAGGTGTTCTATTGCAATGCATTGCGCTGTGGTGTGGACCATTATATTGTGTTGTTTTGTTTTGTATCATGCTATAGTATTTGAATTAGGTGCTATTGTTTTGGTTTGTGTTAAGTAGTAGTGTGTAATATGTCGCTTTGTCTTGAATGCGTTGTAATGTATTGTTCTTTGTTGTCTTTCCTCTGCGTCGTAGAGTTGATGGTAAGGAAGATAAGCTCTTAGAAAACAGAAACTACAACCCTTATTGTAAGTCCAACTGTAATTGTTTGTATTATTTGGCGTTTAGCAGATAAAAATCAACCACAAGGTAACCAGAAATCCTAGGACAATCCAGCTGATTCTCTCACCCTTTGAATATACAACAGCGTTTGATAAACATTTGAACTATGTTTATTATCTGCGGCCTTTTATATTGTGAATAACTTTAAGGAAAGGCATGAACGCCTGAACCACACCGATTCTTCATGAATACGATTCATAAAACACCCATTGATGGATACTAACAATAATGTAAAAAAAAACATGTAAGTAATTGACTCCATGAATTTCACTAGATCGCGCCATGAATAAATATTTAACCTACGTTTATAATCTGATGTCTTTGATACTTGATATGCTCCATAATTTGTGTACATTAAGTTGTCTGGGTCACATCTGAGCGCCTATATCAGTTGTTGACATTATTGTCTTTTTCGTGTCTTGTTTTTTTTTTTTTGCATTTTTTTCAGTTATTTTATTTAGATATTTATCTATTTTTATAGACGGTTTCATATTCAAATACCGTATAGGAAAATATTAGGTCTTTTTTTTGTTTGGTTTTCATCATTCACTCTCTCTCATCTAGTCTAGAGTTTTGATAATAAAACGCATACCAGTAATTTTAGCAGCAAATGACTTAATGGACAATTATATTTAATCGATTACAAATATTTGGTTTTGTTCCTTGTCAAAGGATATAGCGACAAATTTGATGGAGCTTTGAGAGAAAACAACGGAAATAAACAAAGCAAAATGATTTAGCCACCCTTGCCCTCAATACACGTAATTGTTACGAGTCTGGATTCAAATGTAATTTATTTGAGTTTGTTTTCACATAAAGATGGTAGCTTAACAGGGTCGGTAAGGAGACGGATTAAATAAATATGTTTTGTGGTATTATGCCAGAGCGTTTGAAGCTTTGAGTTCAAAACCCGTCGAGATCGACTTTACTTTTAATTTTTCCGGTTTATCCGAGAATGGTTATACAAAGAACCTCTCAAGTAGTGGAATCGGATGAGTCCTCTAAACCCAACGCCATAAAACGTGTGGCCTTATGCCTTTATTTAATGATAATTTTTTGTTTGCTTTGTCTTGTGTTAAGATGAAGAAACAATGTTATTGGCCACTAATGAATTTGGGGAAGGCAAGTTCGCGAAAAATGTCCAATTCCATTCCTCTTAAGCCATAATATTCCCGATATCTTCCCTCCCACACACATTTATACACTAGTATTGAGGTCGATTTCATCAACTGTAGACATTCCTTAAATGTTAGACATTATGATCTTGTATGTAATAGCAATAATAATAATAATCCTTTCTACTGTAGGCACAAGACCTGAAATTTGGGAGGGGTCTAATTGATTACATCGACCCCAGTGTTTCACTGGTACTTAATTTATTGACCCCGAAAGGAGGAAAAGCAAAGTCGACTTCGGCGGAATTTGAACTCAGAACGTAAAGACGGACGAAATACCGCTAAGCATTTTGTCCGGTGTAATAATAATAATAATAATTATTATTATTATTATCATCATTATTCCCTCACTTAACGTTCTGAGTTCACTTAACTGCCTAAGTTACTTTTGCTCGTCATCTTTTCGAGGTCGGTAAAATAAAGTACCGATCAAGTACAAGGATCGATTCTATCAACCAACCGTATCCCTTCAAATTGCTGGCCTTGTGCTCAAACAAGAAACCATTACTATTATTATCATCATTAATTATTATTATTATTATTATTAAGGCAGCGAGCTGGTAGAATCGTTAGCATGCCGAACGAAAAGTTTAGCGATATTTCGTCCGTCTTCACGTTCTGAGTTCATATTCCGCCGAGATTGCATTTGCTTTGCATTCATCTTTTCAGGATCGATAAAATAAGTACAAGTTGCGTATTGGGGTCGATGTAATCGACTATCCCCACCCCACTCCTCCAAATTCCAGGCCTTGTGCCTATAGTAGAAAGGGTTACTGTTATCGTTATTGATAACTTTGACAATGGAGCGAAGCCGAGGGAAATTTTGATAAACCTGATGAAGACGATAGTTCTAGCTGCTATCGATTTAAAAACTGAATGTAGCAGCAGCAGCATTAGTAGTAGTAGTAGTAGTAGTAGTAGTAGTAGTAGTAAACTTTTGTATTCGTTTGTCAGCTAAGGCAGTAAAATAACCGATATTGCATCGGGATACGAACTCGCGAAGACCAATAGAATAATCAAAAACAAAACGAAGGAAAAACAATAATATTAACAAAAACAATAATGAGAATGAATTGTTAATTAGGTAAGATGCTGGAGGGTAAGGAGTGTTAAGTGTCTTGACCAACAGCATAACAGTATGGTGTTCTAAGAAGATTAGGCAAGAATTACGTTGTGTGGCATTGAACCTTGTGGTAAAATATCCACTCTGCCATTTATGGCACTCAATAATGATTTAATGGATTGATCATTGGAGAGAGGGCAGAAGAAAAGGAGTAAGAAAAGGGGTTCAATTGTCGAGAAAGAGACATACAGAGATGTACAGAACTAATGTAAATAGGGGAACGTTAGAGAGAGAGAGAGGGGGGGTGAGAGAGGGGAAAGAGTGGGGGTCATAAAATGAAAGGTGAAGTGTGTAGGTGTGAGAATGTGAATGTAATAGGATGGGAAGTGGGGAGAGGCAGTGTGCTTGAGTAAATGGTTTGCCTGAGAGAAAGAGAGAGGGTGAATCTGTGTATATAGAGTGATCAGAGAGAGAGAGAGAGAGAGGTGGATGAAGGTGGAAAAACAGGTATTATGTGTCAACGTTTGTGTATGAGGAGGAAGAGAATGACAAAGAGAAAGGAAGATACGACAGGATGGGAGTGGAGAAGGTTTGGGTAGATGAGGAAGAAATTGAAAGAATGAGAGAGAGAGAGAGAGAGAGAGAGAGAGAGAGAAGAAGAGAGGGTATGAGTGTGTAGTGTAGAAAGACGATGAACGACTGAGGGAAGAGATGTGAAGGAATGAAAATGAAGACTCAAAGAATGAATGAAGATGTGATGGAGTAGAAACAGACTGAAAAAAGGAAAAAGAAAAGAAGGAAGTCATCAGTGTTTGTTGGTATGAAAGAGAGAAAGAGACGAATAAGAAGGCGTTTTAAAAGTACAAGAAGAAGGAGGAAGTGAGAAGAAGAAGAAGGAGAATGGATTGGAATATGTTAGTTATCTGCGCATTTTATATTTGTGTCGTTTTCCAATTTCTTTCAGTTTCCCGTCACGTAAAATTTGGCCTAAAACCTCACTTTCACCTCTCGTTGAGGGTTGTGGAACATCTTCGCAATTAAGGGTAGTGAAAGTGTGGGACTCTGTTTTCCTGAACAAAAGGACAGTAGGTTCAATCTCAGCCTGTGGCAGAATTTCCTTATATCAATACATTTCCCTATCGCTAATTAGTTAGTTCGGTTAGCGAGAAGTGGGGGGAAATAGTGGGTGAGAAGTACTCCAAGACAGATGTAGCCTAATTAATTAACGAGAAACCCTCAACTTCAGTCATATCTCTTTCCAACAACACCATCATTACCACCAGCACCACCACCACTTCACTTCAACTACTATTATCTCAAAATGGCTTACTGACTGCAAAGGGTAATGCTTTCAACCTAATGGCAATTTTACAATTGTTTTAATACTAATGAAGATTTGCTAACGATACAACGTTGGAAACCGGTAATTATAAAAATGCAGAAAGCGAAAAGAGAGTGTAGAAACAAGGCGCAATACTGTTGTAAATGCATGAACTGTACCTGCAGTAATTTTATAAGGTTAACTTCCGAAATAATGAAGTTAAACTGTAGATAGAAGTATGGAATCATTAGTTTGGCATTTTTACTTCCAAAAGTATTAAGACACTGCACTTCTATTACATGCAGTTAATATCATTTTCTTGCATAGGCACAAGGTCTCAGTTTGGAGAAGGACAACAGTCGATTATATAAATCGCAGAGTAATCAGTGCTGATCGATATAGTCAGAGTTCCTTCAGGTGTCGACCTGGCAGAATCTTTAACACGCTGAATAAAACGCTTAGCAGCATTTCGTACGTCTTTACGTTCTGAGTTCAAATTCCACCGAGGTCGACTTTGCCTTTCTTCCATCCAGGATCGGTAAATAAGTAGCTGTTGAACACCGGGGTCGATGTAATCGACTTATCCTCTGAAATTGCTGGCCTTCTGCCAAAATTTGATCGGTCAGTTTTATTGACCAGTTCCTTGGTTGGTATTTTATTCGTGAACTAGATACGGTCAAAAATTGTCTAAGTCTAATTTCCAGGGTATTCAGAGCGTAAAAAACCGGCGCAAAATACCGCGAAACATTTTATCTGCTACGCTTTGATAATTTTGCTCTGAAGTGGCACTGTATTTCATCGAACCTGTAATAATGAAAGGTAAAGTTGATTTGCCACGATTTGAACACCGAATGGAAATAAGCAGAACAAATACAGCAAAGACATTGTATCTGATGTTTTAACTTCTCCATCAGTTTGTTACCTTCATATCTACTAACAGTAACTAAAAGTCTACGACAATCAGAACGACGATTACTATCGTAACCACTATAACATCATTAAACAGTACAACCATCTTTCAGTACCACTCCTAACAACAATAATTGTTAATAATAACACACATTTGATATAATTCGACCCTGCTGCTATTAGTATCGTTACCAATACCACTACTAATTCCACCAATTTTGCCATACGGCCAGCAATTTCAAGAGAGAGGGTGTGTCGATTACATCGCCCCTTAGTGCTCAACTAATACTTATTTTATCGCCCTCGAAAGGGGGATAAAAGCAAAGTCAATCTCGGCAGAATTTGAACTCAGAACATAAAGACGGACGAAATGCCGCTAAGCTTTTTGTCTGACGTGGTAACGATTCTGCCACTTATTACTTTTAGCAGCAATGATAATCCTTTCTAATAAAGGCACAAGGCCTGAAATTTTGGGCGAAGGAGCAAGACGATTACTTCGACTCCAGTGCTTGACTGGTGGTAGTTTTTTCACCGAATCCGAAAGGATAAAAGGCAAAGTCAACTTTGGCAGAATTTGAACTCAGAACATAAAGACAGAACGTAAATGCTGCTAAGCGTTCTAACGACTCTGCCAGATCACCGCCTGACTATTAGCAGTAATAATAATAATAATAATACCGTCAGAACCACCAGTACCGCATCGCCACCGCACTAACTTCACACCATCACGATAGTTCAGCAATCGCATAACACGAATGTTTGTCTTGATACACAATGCCATAATAAACACATTATTACTACTATCTCCACCACCACCATCAACAACAACAACATCACAACTCCATCATCACCATTATCATCGTCATCACAGTCATCATCAACGCAAACACTGGTGACAGCTTTGCCAGCCACCACCACCACCATCACCATCAACACTTACATCATTTACCACGGGCATTCACCATGAGCATTCTCCCCCCATCGCCATGAAAAAAAAAATCACCATTACTTTTGTCATCACAACCTCCACCGTCACCACCACCACCACCATAAACAAGAACACCAACCACAAACTCAACACCTCGTCTAGAGCAGAGCTCCCAACCACCACCACCATCACAACCACTACCTTCTCCACTTACCATTTATTGCAACTGCCAACATGACGACATGCCAACAACAACAACAACAACAATAATAAAAGCAACATTGACAGCATTGAACATTTCTGGTAACACAACCACCATTACAACAAACACCAACAACATCAACATCACCATCATCACATTTAAAACTCTAGCAACAATCACAACAACTATCATAGGTCCTATTGCAGTACTGGTATTAACAAACGCGACCACCAAACCACCAACTTTCCCCAGGACAGCGGGAGAAGAGACAAGAGGACAAACGCCAATTTCTCTCTCTCTCTCTCTATATATATATATATATATATATATATATATAATATATATATATATATATATATATATATATATATATATATATATATATATATATACACTTATTTTTTAGTCATTTAATTATTTATTTTCAAGCATTATTATTATTATTATTATTATTAGTAGTAGTAGTTGGAAAGACCTCAGCAAATTATACGGGTGTCATGATATCTGCAGGATTCCTATGGGACATGTATCCAGCGTTTGGACAACAAGCACCACGTAATCTATTTTTTCTTTTACGTGTAAATGCGTATTTTATGGGGGCATTTAAATGTCATTTTAGTTAAAATCCCATACAATGGAATAATACACACTCTTTCTCCCACTCTCTCTCTCTCACACACACACACACACTCACACACAAATTCACAGACACATACAAGTACTACAATATGTTTGGATGTAACACAAACTTACATTACACGCACGACACTACATGGAATAGCATGCGAGTTGGTTAGTTATAGAGAAATTGTGCAGAAATAAGCTCAGCTAAAAAAAAAAAAGAAAAAATGGCCTATACGGTTTTATGCTAAATACTTGGATGTGTCTCAAGGGTTGAGACATTTGACACCTCTCACTCGCAATGACTTTCTCATAAATAAATTAGGAAGAAAAATAATTGTTTAAATTTTTATATATATTTTAATTTTTATTTTAGAAAAAGCGTGTGAGGCTTAATTGCAGTTAAATGAAGACCTGAAAGGAATTAGCAAACATTTTTTTTTTGTTTGCTTTATAAAGAATGTGGCCCTAGAGAAACTAAACCCTACTAGCTATTCGTTTAAGCAGCATTGATAATACTAATATTAATGCTAATAATAATGTCGAATGAATCGACTGCAATATATAATGACTGTTATTTAATCCAAATAATTCAGAGACGGCTGGAAAAGAAAAAAAGAAAAAAAAACCCAAAACCAAAGATGTTAAATCAAGTCAGATTTAACTCAAAACGTAAAACAGTAGAATGAAATACCGAGAGATATTTTAGACAAAGAGGTATAGTATTTTGCTGAATTTCTGAGTTTATCTCAAAAGATGTCCCTTAGAATTCAAAGTCAGCTCTGGAAGTTACGTTTCATGAGCGAATATGTTTATGTAAACAATGCAATCGAAGGTAGAAAAAAAACAGAGAATGGGTGTATATGCATATTTCAATAGTAATTGCTTTTTCATCAGCACCACAGCTAACCCATCAGCTATTCAGTATCACACTGCTTAAATGCCTTCTAAGTTTAGTGGTGTAATACAATTGTTTGAACACAGTATCTTAGTCAGCAATTAATATGTACCTTTCCAGTTGTTAAGAATGTGCTTGATATGTAAATTGGACTATCCATTCAATAGTGTTAGAATATTTGGTAGATCAACTGGTAGTACATGGTGGCCGCAAAATAAAATTCTGTGTCCTTGCCAGCAATAATTAATTTGCTGAACTTACACTGAATACGTCATTTGACTTGGTAGAAATAGCGACCAATTCTTTCCCAAAATGGAATCTTGATGTCATAAAGTACTTTGGATAGTGTGTTTCAGTTTGCAGTTTGATTGGGATTAGGGTCTATATAACAACAACTTTGTCTTGATTATGTCATTGTGTCTCGTTCATTCCCTCGAACAAATCACCCCCGTCCCTACATACTGTCTATTTGTTTGTCTGTCTCCCTCTCGTGCGCACATACATGCAAATACAAAGAGACATCATATATCTTCTATAAACAAGAGACGTTACTATTTGTTTGAACTACCTAGCTTTTTTAAAGATGTTGCGGATGATTCTAAATCTGTTTAAGCAATGAGGAGTCAGTTGGTTACTCAAGCAAATTTTTCTGCTCTTAAATTAACGAATAAGCAAATGAGCATTCCAGACATTTCTACTATTAATGTAATCCTCAGAAAGAATTGGTGTGACAAGGATGTACCCTTTGAATTGCAAGAACAACCTACCCAGCGGGTTTCAATTACAAATTTTGCCAGCATATTTTCAATTACAATGTATAAGCCGATTCGAGGCTACAGAAAATGATATTTTACCAAGATGAATCGCAGTGGAATCAAGCTCGGGACCTCCTGGTTTTTAAACGAACTTCTTAAATATTCAGGCCATGCTTTATCTAGTCAAAATTTTAACGTCTGGTGAAAAATCCGAAGCTTGCAAAGAGTGGAATTTACCTTTCGTTTATCTGGGGGTCGAGTAAAAAGTATCATCTTGTATTATTATTTTTACAGATTTGCACGATATTTCTTGTTGATCTTTAAACATTTCAATATAGAGTATACTTGTCTTTTCACAACTGCACAAATAGGAGATATTGTGTCCAACCGTATAACAACTGCAACAGTCAGCAAAACAATTCTATACCCTCTCTCTCTAACTTATTTATCTAATTAATAAGATGAACACCATCGTCCATATGCAACAGAGACGTCAGAAATACGAAGAAATAATTATTGGTAAGGATATGAAATAAAAACTAGTTGAAAATGCATGGCCTCTTAGGCAAGTGTTTCTAGTATAGTTCCGGGCCGATCATGTCCTGTGTGAATTTGTGAGATGAACACTGAAAGAAGCCTCGTGTGTGTGTGTGTGTGTGTGTGTGTGTGTGTGTGTGTGTGTGTTCCTTTGTGTTTACATTTATCCCCGCCACCGCTTTAAACCCTGTGCTTATTTCTTTACGTCTGCATAATTTCGCGGTTCGGCCTAAGATATCGATGAAATAACTAGCAAACGTTAACAAAAAAATTATAACTGCGGTCAATTCTTTGCACTAGAATATTTGAAGGCGGCACTCCAGCATGGCCGCAGTCCAATGACTGAAACTAGTAGAAGATACTCGCTTGAAGCCCATATGAAATTAACGTAGGCGTTCATGAAATTAAATATGCGAGGCTAATGAAACGAAGGACCAAGCTTTTGGTGATGCGATAAAACTAACAAACCAACAACAATGATTATTTGCTGGTGATGATGGCGATGACGTTTCTATATATTTGAACAATGCGTTAAAATATTTAGGACAGGAAGTATGGAAGATTGAATCGACAACAGATCATGACTGGTATGTATAGATTGCATAGTTCCATGAAGGGGGGGGGGGAAGAAAAGAGAGCGAAGGGATGGGGGATGGGAATGAAACACGCATAAAAAATAATTGAATAAATGAATGAAAAACTGAGAATGTTAGAAAGAGAGGTAAACAGAATGAGAGAGAGAGAGGGTGGATAGAGAAAAATATAAAGCTACATAGTAAAAGAGAGAAAAGCTATAAGTGAAATGAGAGATTCAAAGAAACAGACGGAGCGTAGGATTGGAAATAAACAGAGAGAAAGATAGGGAGATAGAAAGACAGATAGATGCGCAGAAAGGAAGAAAGAGAGGGAGAGAGATAGGGAGAGAGATGGTGAGAGAGAAGAGAAGGGGCATGAAGGAAAGCAGCGTAGGAGTTAGTTCATTCTAGCGAGGTTTAATGATTAGCAAATATATCAAATCTTTCACACCTCAATATTTCATAAATTCCTTCTCTCACCTTCCAACACTCTCACACCCCATACTCCCCACTCTCTCTCTCTCTCTCTCTCTCTCTCTCTCTCTCTCTCTCTCCCTCTTTCTTTATTCCATAAAACCATTTGCAGCAGTAGTAACAACAACAAAAACAACAGCAACAACAACAACCAGAACGTTTAACAACATGAACGACAACATTGGAAGGCTATCAAATTTTTATTTATTTATTTATTTTGTTTCATTTGTGTCACGGCTCTCTCTCTGATCCGCTGCGCATCTGACTTTTCAATATTTATCTTGACAACGTATCGGCCATTTATTTGTTGACAGGAACGTCATATGTTAAATAGAGTCAGCTTTATTATGTCCATGTTTGTGTATTTATTTGAGTATTTATTGTATGTTGTGCACGCTAGTCGTGCAT
>NC_142940.1:13161361-13183861 GCF_046866305.1 Octopus bimaculoides | reverse complement strand
AGCAATTACGTTTTTGTTCAGTGGAAATTTCAAGCTCATTAAATCAAAACCAGTATTTCACTAATATTTTATGATATCACTCTTTCACTGATGAAACTGGCCTCGCCATAATTTAAATTCACAATTAAAAAATCATGGACAAATACTGCAAATCATGACCGAAGTTTACCGAATCAGTTAATGAAAAATAATGAATATAAATGACTATTATATAGAGAGATAACTAATGATGTAAAAATCATTTTTAATTCATCATCAAAATTTAAATTATGGAATTCAGTTTCCCGGGCAAACGAGTGTATGAGTAACTGCGTAAAAGTGTATTAGGGAAGCATTTGACAAGAGGAAGAATAATTATTGTAAAAATACGTAGAAGTGAGAACTGGAAAAATCCCTTGACAAGCTTATTATACAAGAGCCAGATTTAAATAAATCGTTATTATAGTGACAAGAAAAGCAAGTATATCACGAAACAAATCTAAATACAAGTACTAATCTCTAAATTTACTCTGGCATTTTGGAAATTTTGCTCCTTCAAATATCAAGAGAAGAATAAGTCAAAAACTTGAATGCAATATCGTAAAATATATTAATAATGTGATTTATATTTACATGTAATAAATAATGTATTGCGGTGTATAGAGATATATGGATATAATTTATCAATATATAAATATAATATATCGTAAAAATATAGTGAAGTAACGCGCACACATATTTATATTATATAGTTACAATTTTTTGCAATACCGTAGTATATAAGAATAATATGATTACATAGTAACAATAATGAAATATTTTAATTATTCTAATCAGTATTTCAATATTCTAATCAAAAGGTAAGTCAATGCACAATTACCCTTTACAAGGCCGGTGAGATTGGTCAGTGATACTCAATGTGGAAACTTGGCCAAATGTTTGTGTCAAGGACTCCGTTAAAGGCATGGAACCTGCAAGGTTGTGATGTTAAACCTAGAGACGGATCAAGCGCACATGTCGGCTTTGGCGGGATTTGAAATCAGAACACAAAGAGCCGAATCAAATATAGAAAGGCATCTTGTTTTTAAAATCAACCACCCATGACTGGTACGTTGTCATCATTAGAGCAAATGATGAAAGGCAAAGATATCCACGGTTGGAATTTAAATGAGATCGCAGCGAGTTATGACGCTTTCGGCCATTTCGCCGGCTATTAATTATACAATATTATGTTATAATGTATGTAATATTGAAATTTATAGTGTTAGCGTAACAGCTATAGAGAACAGGTATAAAGTATAAATATTTATAATATAATAAATAGCAATAATAAATGTATAAATGTAAAACTTTAAAATGTGACACAGTTACTTTTTTCTACAATTCTTCTTGAATTATCTGATACAAAGATTGTGTGTGTGCGTGTGTGTGTGTGTGTGTGTGTGTGTGTGTGTGTGTGTGTGTGTGTGTGTGTGTGTGTGTATTTACAATTTCGTTCTGATCTTTAAATGAGATCCTTTAAATAAGAGTTTTGTCGGGATCATCTCCCTTAAACTCTAAAAATGACTTCGGGTTAATTCGCATGCGAAAGTTCATAAGGTTCTTAAGGGTTACGGAAGCATTACAAACACAAAAGGGCAGTGATACAGACCTATCGAATCAAACGGGCCAAAGCTGTTTTTTTAAAATTGCTTTCTACACACATAGACACACATACACATATACAATAATAACGCAGCTATTTTGTTCCTGTTATTTTAAACGTCAGAAATCAGCCTACCTGATTTTAATTTTGGCAATAAAGATGACAAAAATGCTTCTGCGTACTTACCTGCAAAAGAAAGAAAAAAAAAGACATAAATACCAATATTATACATATATACATACAAAATGGTTAGAAATATGATATGATTACTTACAAGACTGTTATATAATAGGATATATTCTAAGTATTTGTTAGTATCTACGACACAATATTCTCGACTGAACGATTTGTTTATATTTTCGAAGTATTGAGTTTGAAACCTAGCCGAGTATGCTTTGACCTCGCCGTAACTTCTATATGGCAAGCCAGCATGCTAGAAATACTAGACAAATCTCATTCACGCTATACAGTATAAAAACAAAATCAAATATAATGATCCTATGATTTGCATGGCAATACACACACACACACACATACACATATATATATATATATACACACACACACACACACATATATATATACACATATATACACACCCACACACACACACACACATATGATCCTTTGACTTGCATGACAATATATTTATATATGATCCTTTGACTTGCATGGCAATATATATATGTGTACCTTGGGTATACAAGGGAGCTAGAAAGAAGTTAGATAGCATTATATGCAATGAAACCAGTGGCACCTGCCCTAGGTATTGAAATAAAGACTGGAATAGGACACAAAGAGTTTGCGACAAAGCAAACAAGGTGAACACATGGTACAAGGTTGAGAAATATCTTTCGAGTTTAGATTACGGAATCAATCACTTTCTGTCTCTGTCTGTTTGTCTCTCTCTGTAGTTATCCCTCGCCATATCGCGGTTCACCTATTGCGGTTTATTATTCAAGCTTACGTCGATTCCTCCATGGTGTTGTTTTGCATTTATAAAAAAAATAAATATATATAAATTATAAAAATAATTAAAAAAAATATACAGTACTGTTTGTACTTCGCGGATTTTCGCCTATCACGGGGCGTTTTGGATAGTAGCACCCGCGATAGTCGAGGGATTACTGTAATCCGTATATTCAATTGCTGTTGTTTAATAAATAAGTGATGACTTTGATATGAAAATCGGAGTTACAATATATTTTCTATTAAAGATTGATTAATTTTTTACATTCCAAACTCTACTTTAGCATTGAGCACTTCTGTTTTTCCTTTCATACATCCACACTTAACACACACACAAGATGATACCGTGTCTCTGGAATATGTAAGTTATTCCTCCAACCCCAACATCTATCTCTGTTTCCTATCCAGAAACATCAGCTGACATGAACCCTGACCTTACTTCATCGACTTCGCCCTACCTCTTCCGTTATACAATCACATCCCCGCATCCTATCTCGCCACCTCTTTCTTTCCTTACCCTTATCGTTACTTGTGTGTGTGTGTGTGTGTGTGTGTGTGTGTGTGTGTGTGTGTGTGTGTGTGTGTGTGTTTCTCTTTCTTTTCTGCTCTATGTCTTACTCAGTGACTGGAAGTGTGTACGCCACTTATCAGTAGTACATTAGATTCGACTCATTAACTCTGGATTTAATGACACATATTGCTCGTATAATTAATCAGCTGAAACACGTAGATGGCGGTCACACACACATACGTACAAACGCATTCGTACACACACACATACATAACAATGCAAATGTACACACGCGTACACACGCTGCATATGTTTATAACTTGCATTCATAAACACACTCGGAACGAAATACACTATCACCAAAATGTATATGCATACATTACATTCTGTCGAAGGAATCTCCCCCTTCGCTCTCTTTCATTCTTATTCTCTCTCTCCCCTCTCTCTCTTTCAAACACACATACACACACACAAACACGTGTCTGTATGTTCGTGTGTGCCTAATGGGCTATTTATTATTCGTAAACAAATACCTACTCCACACACACCCACAGAGAATCATACGTATCTATCAACCTATGTGTGTATATATATATATATATATATATATATATATATATATATATATGAGTATAAGTGAGGGTGAGTACATATATGTATTTGTATAGCAGTACATAGGTATGTATGTGTGTGCATATATATATATATATATATGTATGTGTGTGTGTGTGTGTATATATGTATATACATATATATATATATATATATATGTATGTGTGTGTGTGTGTGTATATATGTATATACATATATATATATATATATATATATATATATATATATATATATATGTATGTATGTATGTATGTATAGAACATTCATCATGAATGGCATATGTAAATACGAACGGATACAGGATATCATGAATGGTTGACCATTTGATTTCAATGAATATCAATTGCTTCCTGACATACACATAGAGTGATATGTACATAAGAATCAATCTGTCGTATCTTTTATTTTTTGTCATGCAATAACATCACAGAAAAGATATAGCATTGCTGGCTTTTTGTCCATTTTTACTTCCAAGTAAGATTTCCTTGCCAATACTTTCATCAACTTATGTTTCGTAACATTGTCTCTATTGCAAATATAAAATTCATCGACGGAACGTGTACCATGTCTGCTGCCAGCTAGAAATAATATCTGAAACTCTCACTCAAATCATACACAACCATCATAGAAAACAGAAGTCTCACTTAACATTCTTGTTATTATATATATATATATATATATATATATATATATATATATATATATATATATATATATATATATATATATATATATATATATATATATATATAGATAGATAGATAGATAGATAGATTAAAAATGGAAGATGAACAAAAAGCATTTGGCGTTGCTCGAGAATATTAATTTCATAATAAAGAGTACAAAAATATTTAAAAAAAGCATAGAACAGCCGTGATAGGTAAGGAAAATCTCTTACTGCTGTTTCACTCAATGAGGCAGATATGAAGACATAGATGCAAAACAGGGAGAAATTAGTACTCGAATAAAAGAGGTACAGTAAAATATGTCATTGAAGCTGATAAGGCTTCACAAACTGTTACTCAGAGTATCACGTGACAAGACGTCAGACAAACGTAAAAATTTAAAGCAATGCAATAGTTTATCTCACAACTGTCAGATGATAATTTATGTGAAACTCTGAGTTATAGTTTGTGAAATCATTTCAGCTTCCATAAAATATAATACAGTAGACAAGAATATCTACAGCTACGCGTCCTAGATTAGAAAAAGGTTATTAAGAGGGACGGACTAACAGAATCGTTAGAACATTAGATAAAATTATTTGTGTTACGTGTTCTGGTATTTTACGTTCCGATTTCAAATCCCACCAAGCACAAAATTACCTTTTAACCATTCGGGGTCTATACGTTGAAATGCTAGCGAAGTACTCGGAGTGATTTTGTTGCTTAAATGCCTCTACACAAGATTGCTGTACCCAACAGTTATTAAAAGCGACAGACTGATAGAAACGTTAGAGTGTCAGATAAAATTCTTTGTGATAGGTGTTCTGGTGTTTTGCGTTTTAATTTCGAATCCCGTCAAACCCACCATTACCATTCAACCACTTAAAACCAATACGTTAAAGTACTAGGGTTGGTGTTTTTGCTTGAAGGTCTCCACTTAAGATTGCTGTCCTTGCTTGCTTAAATTAGAATAAATTATCTGAAAGACTTCAATAGCGTTTTTGTTAATCATTTTCATTACCGTTGCCTTGTTGATGTGTTGATTGTATTACTATAGATGGTGTTGTTGCCACTAATGTTGGTGTTATTGCCACTAATGTTAGTGATGTTGCCACTAATGTTGGTGGTGTTCTTGTCCTCTTTGTCATTGCTTTATCACATCGCTATAATGATATTATAATGACCATATATATTAGGAAAGAAATATTTTATATTTTTATCTATTCATTATAGACTTTCGCTTCCCCTCTCTCCCTCTTTTTCTAATTCTTTTCTCCATCTTTCTCTTTTCCCCCCACTTTCTCTCGTTCTCTACCCACCATCGGTCAACACACTCACACATGCACCCACATACACGCACGCGCTCTAAATGTACATTTAATGAGCCGTGGCGCTTCTGTTCTCCATTTCGTTGTTTTTGTTGTTGTTGTTGTCGCGCCGTTTGTTGTTTTTCTCATCTATGATTTTGTTTGTCGGTTTCTGAATAAGTAGGCATAAATGTGAACATGTGCGTGTTATGTGGTTATATATATATATATATATATATATATATATATATATATATATAAACGACGCATTTACACACCACTTGAGGGCACCGTGCGAAACCACATATATAAACTCCTACACACGCAGACATGTTTGCCAATCGTACCTATCTTGATCTTAATTATTCTTCTGGGTGTGTAGCAATACATCTGGATGTCTATGTCTCTACCTATCCGCTTGCCTGCCTGTCTCTCTCCTTTCCTCTTACAAATATATATATCTATATATATATATATCTCTCTCTCTCTCTCTCATATATATATATATATATATATATATATATATATATATATATAAGTCTGTATATTCATATCATTATTAGTTCTTGAATTACTTGGTTAAAAGCCTTAGATATTATTCTGCAGAATCATACGGACAGAGATAGGAGGGAACACATTTAACACCTCTACCAACGCGCACATACTAATGATTCACTAATTAAAAAACAAACACAGCCTAAAAGAAGAAAAAAGGAACCATAGACCTACGTTCGATCCTTGTGAAACATATGAGTCTCATCGTAACAACAGTCATAAACATGCAATCTTAAAGGTTGGCCAGACTATCGTATATCAGTTTATGACATTCAGCGAGACAAGGGTAATCGACCAGTGTTTCGCTCCAGATTGTATTACCTGCATCTTACCAGACCACTTCATAACTACAGCAAATATATTCAGTTTTATTGTGTAATACCATCACGAGATACATATATCCAGCGAAATACAGCATGTACATAAGTATCTAGTTATATATTTATAACCAAATTGTGTCAGTTTTCTACGATGTTTCGCCTATACTAGATTATCGAAATAAACATGCATTATTGATAATAAATATTACTTTGACATTATACTTATGTACAAAAACCTATCTATAAAATTTATCGTATATATGTGTTTACACAGATATGCATGTATGTGCGTGTGTGCGCGCGCGAACACCTATTTTGTTTTAGTGGTTAGGGTATTGGGCTCATGATTGTAAGATTGTGGTTTCGATTCCTGGACCAAGCAACGCGTTGTGTTCTTGAACAAAACACTGCATTTCACGTTGCTCCAGTCCACTCAGCTGGCAAAAATTATTAATCGACGAAGAGAAACAAGTTATAGAATGCAAGAACCCGGCCGTATGTGTCTACGGCTCAGAAAGGACGTTTGATCCTTTCGATATATGCACATATCTGCGTGTGTGTGTGTGTGTGTGTAAATTGACTCCTTTTGTAAGAGTTATTTTTCAAATACATGAATGCAAACACTATCTGTGAACAGATTTCTTTGCCTCAAATCATAATGCTTTATTCGTTTCTCTTTTAAACAAAAACTTATAGCAACGCATGTACATATGAGGCCATACTGACACTTTGTTACACCGCAACCCTGAGTTTCACGTTGCTGCTCTTCAGAGCAACTAAGGAGTAGCGTCAAAGAGAAGTTTCAGCTTTCAATAAAGTATTAACTAACACCTGATATATGTATTGGGAACACTTTCTCTCCCATGTAAATCCAAATATACATACACACAACTATACACTTCTGTAATACATAGATATACAAAAGTGTGTAAGCCTTTGAGTCTCTCACATATATATATATATATATATATATATATATATATATATATATATATATATATATATATATATATATATATGCGAGTGTGTAACTCTGCGAGTCTCTTTCTCTTATATATATATATATACATATATATATATGCGTGTACATATCTTTTCCTTATTATTGATCAGTATCTATCACCTTTCGTTCCTCATTTATAATGTCTTAGCTCAAATGCTTCTTTTTTTTTCTTTTTATCTCTTCTTTCTAATTTTACCTTCTTCCACAAGTTTTATTAACATTTTATGGTTTTTGTTCAAAGATTTAAACGTTTTCTCGATTCAATAACTGGCCATCTTTTATTCCCTTCATTTTTCCTGTGGTTGTGTTTTAATTATCATCTCGCTTGTCTTTTTCTCTTGTTTTCTTCATCCATCACCGAGTTCTCCCACCCACCACGCAAGTCTTCCCCACCCTCCTGTTAAACACCTTACTAGCTTTAATTTATTTTATTTACTTTTTAGTTTATTTCGCAGAGTTTATCATTATTATTATTATTTGTTTCCTAATTCATTTTGACTCTTAGTTTTAAATATTTATACCTTGGCTTAATGTTGTTCGGTCATAAATCTGTCGTCCTTGCTTCTATTCTACATTTGCTCCTGAACACCGTTTATTGAGTTTAGAGAAATAAATTAAATAAACAAATAAATAACAACAACAAACAGCACACACACACACACACACACACACATCCTACACCACACGTATGCACGCACACAGGCAGGAGAAAAAAAAACTTAAATCGATAAACAAGGAAAAATTAGAAAATTAGAACCGAAACGTTTGGCGTTCAGCTGTTACCAGGCAGTTAGTATTTTTCAGCGCTTTCTCTTTTATAGATAAACATCTTTTCTGAAGGAGTTGGTTATAAGCTGAAAAGTTATTTTAAAGAAAGTTTAAACTCATATTTTCTTGCCATATAGATTTAATTAACTACTAAGGCTTGAGGGAATGATATATATTTTTTCTCCTACACTTACTATCAAAATATACACCTGCATTTTATGAATAATTCTGTTTCGTGTTATTAACAGGTCTGTAATGAATTTGAATAAAGTACAAATTCTAAGTTCAGAATATACTAAAATTGCAAGGTAGCGAGCTGGTAGAAACGTTACCACGTAGGACGAAATGTTTAGCGATATTTCGTCTGCCTTTACGTTCTGAGTTCAAATTCTGCCGAGATCGACTTCGCCTTTCGGGGGTCGATAAATTAAGTAAAAAGTTGCGTACTGGAGTCGATCTAATCGACTGGCCCCCTTTCCCCAAATTTTGGGCATTGTGCCTAGATTAGAGAAGATAAATTAAGTACCAGTTGTGTACTATGGTCGATCTAATCGACTAGCCCCCTCCCCCAAAATTTCGGGCCTTGTGCCTAGATAGTAAATAATATACAGCCCTTGACAGTTTCAGTTCACTTGATGGTGATACCGATACTAAATTTGTTATAATTATGCCGAGTCTGTTGTATCGTTTCTATCTAAGATATAAGTTTAACTTAAAGAGGTTTTAGTCGATTGTATTGACCTCAGCTATTTACTCTTGTCCTGTGCTTAGTTATCCGATAAAGTGCGATCATTAAAATAAGTTAAATTGTTTTCTTCGTAAATGGACACAGATCCAGAATTGGTTTACCTCACCAAGCATAAAGACAATGAAAGAAACATAAACAGAGAGAGACTGATTGATAAACTTATACGACGAGCTTCTACACAGTTTTTACTCCTTTTACCAAATTCTTTCAGAAATTATCGGTCAACACCAGGTTAGAGTAGATGATACATGCCTCAGATGCAGCGCATTGAGATACAAACTAAACACGTGATTGCAAGGTACATTTCTAAACCACGAAACACTGTACGAATCCCAACAGTTGGTACACTCTCGTCGGCTTATGAGTACACAAAACAGATACTTTAATCGGCCATTTATTTAAGACAAATTATGAAAGGACAAAAGTAGCCATTAATCAAACAAAAATTTAACAATATATAAATATATATATATATATATATATATATATATATATATATTGATAGGAAAGGCAGAGTGTACTGCAAAACTTTATTTAGTACGACGATCGTTTCGGCTTACTTCTGCACTGTTCGCCAGTGGGTGGAGAACGATGTAATGGAATCGAATGCAACCCACAGTACAGAAGAAACGTCATCAGGTTACATAATACGTTACAGTGTTATAATGTGTACAATTTGCTACTATGTGTGGCAGGATGGTGTTGGCATGATACGTGCGTTTATGTTTCTAGTCCAATATCGAACATTTGCTTTAACATTGTTGTTTAGCGCCAAGTCATCCCTGGCCCAGGAGAACTAATGGTGAAAGGTATTCCAGTCGTGACCATTTCGTGATTTATTGTCCCAGTAGTGTATATAAGTGTATATTATCCAAAGGGATTTTCCCCACCAGATCTTTTAAGGGCCGTAGTGCGTGAACAGGAACTTTGGCTCACTTCTTTAAGCAGGTCATGGAAATTATCTACTCGTTAGCTAGTTTTCCTTAGTGTAACATAAATCATTCAAAGAATAGGAAATTACACACACACACACAAACAAATAGAGTATCTAATGAAGAAAGAATTGTATTTCCTGTTTAGATATATTTCTGAATAGTTATGCTAGTCAGATGTGCATTTATATCTCACTGGTTTGCAGTGTAATATATACGTAATTGCATCTAGTAGACTCAAGGGACTCATGAGAGGCGGAGCTTAGTTCGGGATTTAACACGTGAAGCGGAAGAGACATAAATCTCTTGAATAGGTCAGCAGTATATTGTCGATAACATTCTTAGAATATCTGGTGTCTATTCCTGATTACTAAGGGAGAATCGGAAGTAATCAAGAATTAAGTGTACTGCCGAGCACTCATACATCGAAATACAGATTGAACTAATGTGTTCTTAGCTGATAATTCAATACTGCATTTAACTTCTACATTTTTCAAATGATTAAAGAACAACATGATCACATGAAAGACTGTTCTCTGTTTAAACTAAAACATCTCCTATCTTTAAAATTCACGCCAAGCCAAGCCTATTTCATAGATATCTAAAAAACAAATCTTTAAAATTTGATCCGGTTTAACCAAACACGATTTGAAAGATGTTTTTATTATATATTTTTTGTCTCCTAAATTGAATAATTTGAACGCTGTCGAGGTAGACAGAATCTAACCCTTTCTAGCTTCAAATACCATTCTGTTAGGCGGAGTACTGGTTTTATCAATTAAGTGTTTACAATTTCTGGTCAGTATCTAAAGTTTCATAAATACCCCAAGCATTTCAAACTCAACAAGGTTTACATGTGTTTAAATTTAAGTGGTTTGCCGAATACTGCTTATATATATATATATATATATATATATATATATATATATATATATATATGTGTGTGTGTGTGTGTGTGTGTGTGTGTGTGTGTTTTATTCCTTAGTTTTTTTTCTGACTACATATAATATGTCAACATAAATACTTCTTTGCTATTAAAATTGCAACAGAGATTTAGAGAATTTCCTGTTTACACGTTCCAACAGGGGAGAAAAAAAAAGCATCTACATTACTGCTAAACCTACATGTAAGCCGTTAAAAGTACACCCAATCAGTCTGTTATGCGTGGACTAACAAGTTTGTTCCAATCTTGCTCGAGTTCAAATCTCGATCAAAGGTCAAGAAGCATTAAGTACTGAACAGATATTAACACCATGGGCATTCTGCGTGAAATAAAGTATCAGTGGTAATTGCTGACTACCAGAGTGTCTAAAGTGGCACCCCAAAGATTTTGAGCGCCAGTAATAAAGATATTGTAAACTATGTATATATTTTTGGGGATTATATAAATTACCCTAAGCTGTAAATAATTTCTGCCCTTTATTTAAGAATTATCCTGTCTAGACTCGAAGTGGGAAAACTACTGTGCAGATGACGCCTGTTGAGACAGAAACACGCGTCTATTGCCGATCTTAAGTCTCCAGAAGACAAGCGTCTTTTTTTTTAATGAAATGCCACTTCCATACTATTGTTGATTCTTGAGATTATCTACCTTTCTGATTCAGAGTTGGTCGCAATTGCTACCAGGCGTTCGCTTACCGTTTCTCAAATTCAAATTAAGAACAAATATTTAATAAATCAAGAAGTTAACTTGCATTGTATTTACTATAACATTATTCGTCTTTGTTGTCTAAATTCGTGTCTCTGCCTTTTCAGATATGTTTCTCTTCTTTCGCAAAGAAAGATTGAAAAGTGGGGAAAAAAAAGAAAAACGGAAGAGCGGGAACAAACGCACGACAACAATGGTAAAACATATCACAAAATATGGGTGAGATTAAGAAAAGCAATTTATTGCATTTTCGGGACATAAATTCTTACAGTTATTTATGTTATTTTAACAACTCGTTACCTTTCTTTACATCTTCGCCCTCCTACAATCCCATCCTTCAAGAAAAGTAAGTGTTCACGAATACTTACAACCTCAAGATTAAAAGATAATATGTATAATATATATATATATATATATATATATATATATATGTATATATATATATATATATATATATATATATATATATATATATATATATATATATATATGTATATATATATATATATGTATATATATATATATATATATATATATATATATATATATATATATATATATATATATATACATATATATATATATATATATATATATATCATAAACACTCTTTAAGAAAAAATGTATGCCATATGGCGTCCCTGAAACGAATTAGCGGTGAGTTAACACGACTGCATATGTGTATACTGATCGTGATCTGCCCCCATCAACTCATACACTTTAAAGAGGTGACCAATTAAGGTTGGCCTGGTAAAATCTTGAGTGAAACCAGAAATGTATATTAAGTACATGGAGAATTGTATATATGTGTGTATATATCTATACATTCAAAGAACCGGCACAGTTTTCACAGGATGAAAAAGTAGATTTTAATATTAGTTTCTATTACCTTAACACACACACACACAGACACGTGTAAATGTAGTTATCGTTTAGTTATCTTCAATGCCACATTACACACACATAGAAGCCTAGTCACACATACGCATACGCACATGGGCACCATCCAATACGTATACAGAAAATACATATACACACCAAACACACAGACACACACCTACACACTGAGGCACACATCCACATATACAAGGCGTTAAAATACAAAAAAAAATATATATATATTTATACACACACATACACACACATACACACACACACACATTATATATATATATATATATATATATATATATATATATATATATATATATATATATATAATGTATATATATATATATATATATATATATATATATATTCATGTGCATCTAATGCAACATTAATAGATAAACCAATTGATAAACGGAAAGATCAATACGTAAACAAATATATAGACCTATTAAATAAATAAAGGCTTAAATATATACAGATACATAGACACACACACAGACGAACAGTGAATATAGCTGCGATGTTTCGTTTCCTGAAGGAATAGTAGTGCTATGATTATTATTATTATCATTATTATTATTATTATTATTATTATTATCATTAGTATTATTCAAAAGGGTCGAACTGAATATTTAGTTGAATATTTTGCACCAAAGGTCTACGTGAACTTTTATAATAGGCTTTCGGTTCTTGGGATTACTGATCTCTATCTTTTCGACTCTTCAACTCAAGCCTCATTAACTCCTACGTCCAGTCCTTATCAATAAATCTATAACAAGAAAAATTGCCAGCAACAACAACAAAATCAAAAACAAAAAAAAAATGTGAATATATAAATAAATAAATGGGTGTGGGTAACAGGTCGACGGGTTGGTGGTGGTGCTGGTGAGGATCCTGAGTGGTATCGATGGTGTCTGAGTAGGCTTTTTTTTCGTTGGTTTTACTGTTGTTGTGTTTGTATTGGCGGTGATGTTTAGTAATGGTTTTGTATGTTCTCTTATTATTATTAGATACGTATTTTGCGGCGTTGGTTTACTGTTACGACAGTTAGTGGTGTATCTATTTATCTATCTCTATATACATGTATACATATTTATAGGCGCAGGAGTGGCTGTGTCATAACTAGCTTGTTTACCAACCACATGGTTCTGGGTTCGAGTACCGCTGCGTAGCACCTTGGGCAAGTGTCTTCTACTATAGCCTCGGGCTGATCAAAGCCTTGTAAGTGGATTTGATAGACGGAAACTAAAAGAAGCTCGTCCTATATATATATATATATATATATATATATATATATATATATATATATATATATATATATATGTATGTGTTTGTATATGTTTGTGTTTTTGTCCCCGCAGCATCGTTTGACAAGCGATGCTGGTGTGTTTACATTCTCCGTAACTTAGCGGTTCGGCAATAAGTACTAGGCTAACAAAGAATAAGTCCTGGGGTCGATTTGCTCGACTAAAGGCGGTGCTCCAGCATGGCTGCAGTTAAATGACTGAAACAAGTAAAAGAGTAAAAGTAAAGTGTATACATATCCACACACACACTGCGTGTTCAAAAAGTCTCTTCGCAGTGAATTTTTCAGTGAACGATTTATTTCGAGGGAACTTTGGTCACCTGATTTTTAACACAGCCAGACTTGTTTTCTGAGGAGCGAGCAAGTAAAGGACCAGTTTACAAGAATCGCCTGAAAATCATTAATGAGCTCAAAGACGGTTCATAACGGTGACTGTCCAAGATGTATTTCAAAACACGTGTAGAAGAGTCAACTAATGCATTGAAAATTAAGGACGACACTTTCAACACCTCTTATAAAGTTCTTTTTAAAGTCTTGTAAAAATCTAATATATTCTTTTGTAGTCTTATACCATCTTATAAAATATTTATTTTGCAATAAAATACTGCAGAGAAACTTTTTGAACACCGTGTGTGTGTGTGTGTGTGTGTGTGTGTGTGTGTGTGTGTGTGTGTGTGTGTGTGTACGTTTGTGTGCATATGTTTGTATGCAGTGTATGTCTTCAAATATGTTTCTGTCTGTATTTTTCACGCTACACTTTGTCACACATGGATCTACTGTTATACTACTGCTCTCCGTCTGTTTATATTTGTCCTTGTTATTGTTATTATTATTATTATTATTATTATTATTATTATTATTTTCTATGATATTTCTGCTGCGGCTGCTGAAAATGTTTTTCATACTTTTTTTTTATATTTTATTCATATGTTTTCTGCATATAAGCATGAGTTGCTTTTGTGTGCATTTTTAATCATGTACACATGGTCGTTTGAGTGCAAATGTATATTTGTTTTGTTTATGGGAGACGGCTTCTAGGATTCTATTGTTCGAGTAACTTTCCTGCCTCGACAGTTAATTAATTAATTAATTAATCAATTAATTCGAAGTACCAAGTTCAAATATCGGAGATGTCCGACCTTGGGTTTTACTTGTGTGTCCACTGTTACTTTAATAGCAATTAAGAGTATTTCAACATGACTCAGTAAACGGTGTAGGTTTTTATAATAGGAGTCACTCCTTCGTTACTCTAAGTTTCATTTGTATGCAAAAATCCGTAACGTCAATCAGATAATATATACTGAATGAAGGTGTGACCGTGTCGCACTCAATACTCCGTCCGCCATTGATGAAAGTGGATCACGTGGCCGAATATTTGCCCGATATTATGTATAGTTGTATACTTGCATTGCTATAGTATAAGGGAAGATACCCAATATAGATCTTACTAACAAGTAGAGAACACGCCACAACATCGGTTACCTCATTACGTATGTTGAGGAAGTTATTATCATATCAATCATGTTTATATTTATCCCATATTTGTGTGTGTGTGTCTGTGTGTGTGTGTGTGTTAATGTGTTTGCATATATGTATTGCCTGCTTCATGCTCTAAGTACGAAGTGAATTTTGATCTATTTCTTTGTTTCGTTCTCCAAAACCTGATTGAGCGGACCTTTGTCGACACGTTTCTCAGTCGCAAACATGTTATCTTGTCACACTAAGTATATCTGAGTGCTAATTCTAATGTTATAAGTTTTGTTGAGAAACTAAGATGTGAGTTGAAAGAGAGTATTAACTGATAGATCCAATAAGTATAGGTATTGCGTAAAAGTTGGGTATGCTGACAGCGTCCAAAAGAAATTTAATCCGTTAATATTTTCTTCTTAGTTAAAGCCAGTAAGTGTATGAATTACAATTCTTCAGGATTTAGTCGGTTATTTAAATAGGCGACAGGATGTTGCATTACACTGAAAACACGTTAAAACAATGCAAAACGTGCTATAGAAGCTGCTTCAAATTCTTCTCAATGAAATTAATAGAAAAAAAAAGCTACAACAGAAGACAATATTTATCATGGCGTATTTACTGCTTAACCTGTTCTATTATTCGTACTTGTGTGTAACAAAATAATCAATAATACTTTGTTCCGAACATTCTAGCCTTAATAGGAATTGTCCTAAAACCATTAAATTATAGTTTAAAAATCGGCGGAGGTTTCTAGCCAGGTCCACCACTCTTGGCGTACAGCAGTGCATCGCGGCACTCTGTAAGAGAACAATTGCTGTATGATTTGCATGCGTGAGAGATTTGGATGTTATTTTATTACACAGCATATTTCAATAGACTTTTGTAGTTTAAATATATTGATTTTGTTTAACATCAGTTCAACTCTGGTCGAGCTAAGGTGAAATTTACTGGTTACATGAAAACCCAAGACTTTTCATTGGATTTTTAGATGAGATTTCTACATTTGGAACATATCACTAGTAGGGTGAATAACGTAGAAAGTGTTCTTTCTTTAACTGGGGCGTTGTTATAATTTTGAAAATACAGAAATTGTGAGCAGTGTATAAATTAATGAGATTATCAGTATCTTATATACCAGTAATTTACAGACACCCCTTGGACATTTTCGCAGAGCAGTTGTAAAATGAATGCATAAAGCTAAGACCATTTTCATGTGGGAGTCTTTGCTCCTTTCATGAATATTCAAGGACGCTGTAAGTGTGCCCCGGCAAGGGAAAATACCACAGTGTTTCAACATCATTTGTAGTGCAGTGAAGATAAAAACTGTCTAAGCTGCCAACTTAGTATAAAAGCTAATTCGGTATTTGTTAAGTGTCTCGGCAATGTAAATAGAAACTATAGCACCAGTGAAGAAATCTATGCAGCATCAGTGATAACCTACATAACTATAGCAATCTTATCCACATATGCGATCTTTTAACAGTTAAAGGAATTAGGACATTTCAGTGGTAATTGAGGCTTGGCCATTGCGTAATAATGTTGCGAATATGAGATAGATGACATCGCTAACTGAAGTTGCTTACATGAGGTCGCTCGATTAGTTAGAAACAACAACAAAATATCCCTCAGACTAAGAAAATACTGCTTAAAAAGACAGGAAAATAACACATTAAATAATTCTAGATTCTCATAAACAAGGGTGGTCAAAGTTGGCATGTTTTTGATCAACTACTCAAAGTTGACCTGGAGCAAATCCCTAATTGTGACTCATCAAATTGGTAATTTGCTCTTCACGTGCAACCAAACATAATATTCTAAAAATATAACAGTAAACACATACGTTTCTGTGTGCAGGTTTGTACCCGTGTGGATATTCATAAAAACTCCAAAATTACAGCATGGAAACTGTCGTAGTTAGTTTTATGCGTATAACGTATTTTATAACTGCTTTGCAAGAATGTCCAAGATGTGTCTTTAAAAACAAACGATCACACATACACGCTCACCTTCAGGTATGAGTCTTCTATGTGTGTATATATATATATATATATATATATATATATATATATATATATATATATATATATACTCATACACACACATACACGTATGGACGTATGAATAAATGCACATTCGGATATAATTGAAAGAACCAGGATCTAATCCCAGGGTGGATTATATCAACCCATACACGTACACACATACATCCATTTCTTCTTGTGAGAGATGCTTTAATTATCACAACGACTATGTCTTATCTCTTTGTCAACAAGAACAAAACTGTATTTCAACATACGTATCATACTCTCACTCTCCTCCACAATCCCTCCCTATTTCTCTCACTCATTTGCACTGTTTCTTTCCTTTCCATTGCTTCTATACAATTTGCGCCATTTTTTCCCTTTCATATATCACCATCATTATCATTTCTTCTCGTTCTTTCTTCTTTTTTTTTTGTCCTTTTTAATATAAATCGCAAACTACATGATAGGTAGTCATCATGAACAATAAAAAAAAAGAGAAAATGAAAGCAACAAAAACTACTACTACCACTACTACTACTACTACTACAACTACTACTGATGCAATAATAGCTATTTTCAATAGAGTTATCAAATTGGAATTAGAAATGGCTGATATTAACATATAAAATATTTCCGAAGATATGTGCAAAAGAACCGAAAAAAAGGAGAAAAAAGGGGAAAAAATCTGCGAAAACAAACGTAAAATAAAAGAATAAAAACGAAAATTTATCTGCAACAAATCATTTAGTACATGAATGTAATTTGAATATGTTTGTAAACGCATACATGTGTTCATGTACGTATGAACGAATGTATGTTTATATATATATATATATATATATATATATATATATATGCATATACATTTATATATATATATGTATACACACACACACACATATATATATATATATATATCTATATATATATATATATATATATATATATATATATATATATATACATACATGCAAATGCAAACACTTATATATAGGATACATTACGTATAACAAAATATATTAATGTACATATATATGTGTGAGTGTGTGTGTGTGTATACACATATAATATATATATATATATATATGGCCATATATATATTGCCATATATATTTATATAAATATGTACATATATATGCATATTCATTCATATATTCATACACACACCTTGTATACGTACGTACATATACATAATAAAAGCTCGAAGTATACGTATGAAAAGCCCGTAAAATATTAGTGCACAAACATGACAGTAGCATGGTGTTGGCAGTGTGGAGGCATCGCTGTGGCATCGTGTAAAAGATAAGGATGCAAATTGTCAAGAACCAGCAGTTGCCCATAGGGCGAATGGGTTTTAACGAAGAGAAAAACTGTCATAGCATCTTGTTAGTCTATTAGTTCGCCTCACCCATCGCAAAACGATTCATCATTCACTGCACCTTTCCAACAAACACCTCACACATGAATTACTGCTTTCAGGGCCAAACTTCGCTTATCGCTCTCTCAATACGGATGACCGCCCGACTCAATTTGCCACCCTGCAAGACTCCTATCCCTTCCAAACACTACCGCAGAGTCCTTCAAACCTTCCATACTAATCGACTGACGTTGCATATGTCTCGTCTATCACCACCACTACCAACGCCATCACTACTTCATTCCACACTACACCACAAAAAGCCATAACCCCACCAGACCAGCGCCAACACCACTACCTCCTAAGCCTTCACCAGCATTAATAAAACCCACTACTACTCTGTCACTACCAGTACAATAACAACTACATCTCCCTCCCCCATAGCAATGTTGTCCATCCATTCTATCATCTTACTCACCATTTCATATATGTGTGTGTGTATATATATATATATATATATATATATATATATATATATATATATATATATATATATATGTGTGTGTGTGTGTATGTGTGTGTGTGTGTATGTGTATGTGTGTGTGTATAAATATATTTTATACACGCGCGCGCGCACATATTAACGCACGCGCACTCACACACAATATGCTTTCAGGGAGATTTATTTTACCATTCGTGTATAAGTATTTATACGTACAAACATTACTTCACGTGTATATACATATGCACACATATACACAATGATATTTACATACGTATACACACATATATACCTATATGCATGTATGTTATATACATATATATATATATATATATATATATATATACTTATATGAATACATGCATATATATATATATATTGTATACATACATGCATGTATATATGTTTTGTATACATACGTGCATGTATATATATTGTATATATACATGCTCGTATATATTGTATAAATACATGCATGTATATACGTATTGTATACATAAATGCATGTATATATATTATATACATATATGCATGCATATATATTATACACATACATGCATATATATTATACACATACTCTTTTACTCTTTTACTTGTTTCAGTCTTTTAACTGCGGCCATGCTGGAGCACCGCCTTTAGTCGAGCACATCGACCCCAGGACTTATTCTTTAGAAGCCTAGTACTCATTATATCGGTCTTTTTTGCCGAACCGCTAAGTTACGGGGACATAAACACACCAGCATCGGTTGTCAAGCGATGTTGGGGGGACAAACACAGACACACAAACACATACATATATATATATATATATATATATATACATATATACGACGGGCTTCTTTCAGTTTCCGTCTACCAAATCCACTCACAAGGCTTTGGTCGGCCCGAGGCTATAGTAGAAGACACTTGCCCAAGATGCCACGCAGTGGGACTGAAACCGGGACCATGTGGTTGGTAAGCAAGCTACTTACCACACAGCCACTCCTACATATGCATATATATTATACACATACATGCATATATATATATATATATATATATATATATATATATATATATATATATATATATATATATACAACCATCATACATGCATATATATACTTAAATTCATTCATGCATACATACACACATACACACACAGACATATATATATATTCATACAAATGTACATACGAATATACATACACATATATGTAATGACGCAATTATCTACACATTAATATTCGTGTATGTTGAAATATCTATATATATAAAACATTTACACAAATATATGCATATACGCCGGTGAGTGTGTATGTTTCGAGATATTCTGTTTCTGTATGTGTCCTTCCTTGCCGTTGTATTTTTTTTTTTTTACATTCTTACCGTCCAGTTTCTTCAAACCGCTACAAGCTATATTCCCGAACAAGAGAACATCACAAAGCGTATAATTACAACAGTACTTCGAACCATATGCGATGCATGCTGTGTCTGGATCTTCCATGAAAACAATCTGACCGATGAAACCTTCCAAAGTTTGTAACATTCTCAAATGCATTTAGTCAAGTAACACACACACACGTAAATTCGCACGTCATAGCTCCATATTTATCATTTATTTCTTCCTATTTTGGAGCTGAGCTCTTTTCCGACACGTAATTGCTGATGTTTTTTATATCTCCAAGTTTGAGCTTAAACAGGGGCCTAATTCATTCCCTCGATATGCGAGAAATAACAGCCAAATCTCTCTCCACCCTATATACCAGATTATAAGGTATATTAGATATATCTGTGTATATGTACGCTGCCAAGATACTGCAGTCAATAATCAATGAATTATTCAATCAAAATCCATACCCAAGAGATGGCTTTCGTGTAAAGCAAGGGACGGAACTCATCATTCCGCCTCGTAAACCTTATAAGCAATCAATCTTATATTATCCGCCATTTTCTTCACCGCCCGATCCTTTGTTTTGTTCAATCACCCTCAGCCTAGTCTTCATACACCTTTTGAATGCCTATACCTTAATAAATATTAGAAGGTATCTGAACGCAGTCGCTTGACCGGGAGGAAATAACAACTAAATGTTCTCGAAATAATAGACCACTCCTTGGAAAGGGAAACATTGAAGATGTATACTAGATTTCATGGTGGATCATGGCTAGAATACTTTTCATTATAGCGATATTGAATCAAGGCTGAGCTTTCGTTAAACGACTATTACTACGACTACAATTGCTGCGACTATATTTACAGCTTAACGTTCAAACTAAATGATCACAGTCAGAACATGTTTGACCGTAGGTCATCTTAGTCAAAGGCTGCTCTGTGGCTAAGAAAATTTAACAGCCATAACATGATTGGGTAGGATCAACAATAACAACATCAACATTTGTATTTCGTTTGTTTGGGGACCCCGCATTCCCAGCTTATTTCATCAGCTTCCTTTAAATCATAAACGTTTTGATCTGTATGTATTGGTATACACTAACGATTGTAGATGTGTGAGTGTGCATGTGTATATGTGAACCTAAGCCATTCTATATGTGTATGTATGTGTTTATGTATGTCTGTATGCATGCAAGAGGGGAATGCCTGATCACGTGTTAATGTTTGTAACCGTGCGTGTGTGCGTTCGCGTGTCAATGTATCTGTTGATGTGTGTAAGTGTTTAAGGGAGACACGCACTATTACGGGTGTTTGTGCGTGTCAATGTGTTTATTATGCATGTCAATATACGTGCAAGAATGACATGCGAAATCACGTGTGTTAATGTTTGTATGTCTACGTGTGAGCGCATGTGGGTGTGTCTGCGCATGTGTGTTTGTTGCTGTGTCGATGTGTGTGTTTGCGTACGTCTGCATACGTGCAAGGTGTGTGGACATGCGTGATCACGTATGTTAATGCTTGTATGTCTGCGTGTATGCGGTATGCGTGTTAATGAGTGTCTATGAATGTCTGCATACGTGCAGGATGGACAAACACGATAGCGTGTGTTAATATTTATATATCTGTATGTATGTATATGTGCGTGTGTGCGTGTGTGTGCGTGTGTGTTAGAGCGTATGTTTATATATGTCTATATGCAAGGAAAAGGAGACATGCATGATCACATACGTTAATGTTTGTATGTCTACGTATGCTTGTGTGTATGTGTGTAATGTGAGTGTGAGCGATCACGTGTACAAACGTAAATGTGACGATGCGCGTACATTTATGTGTGTGCGTTTGTGTGTATGAGAAAGAGAGAGAAAGAGAGAGAGATAGAGAGAAAAAAAGAGAGAAAGCACAAATATGTGTTTGTG
>NC_142940.1:13151361-13153861 GCF_046866305.1 Octopus bimaculoides | reverse complement strand
GATCAAGATACAGAAAGATTTTGCAAATCTCAGGTACACCACACCTATGTTGGACTAGATGCTTCAGCATACAAACATAATGCTAAGCAGCTGCATGAAGCAGCTTCCACTTGGGCGGAAACCATGTTGAGTATCACTTAGCAAGATATTTTTCTCTATGAACATAATCGGTTTCTCCCTGATGAATCGTTCCATGACCCTGTTGACATGTGAAGCCAGAGATATCGGGCCTGTAATTGTTTGCATCTGCTCTGATTGCTCCCTTATGTATAATACAAATGTCCTCTTTTAGGTTTGGGGAATTTTATCACTTCCGGAAAACTTTCGAAACATAAATGAAGTGGTTTGGCCTGGGCATTATTTTCTCTTTTCTTTTTTTTTGTATGATTTTTTATATTTCTGTGTGAATGTCTTTCTCTATTTATGTATCTACGTCTATGTATTCGTAATAGCCTACATAATGTTACTATATATCGATATCGCTTCCTATTTGTAGACGTATAAGAGTGTGAGAGTGTGTGATGGTGATTCAGTTGGTAAATGATTGAGTCATCCCACTGTAGCGTTATATCATTTCTCCAGCGAAAAGAACAGTTTTAGATTACAGGAAGTTCATTCTGTCAAGTTTGGCAAATTTTTTTTCCACTAACTAAACTTGGTATTTAAACTATTTTCCATTAAGTGTAGTAGCCAAAGCTAGTAAGATCTGTAACCAAGAAAGTCTAGAAGCTTTTTAATTAACGCATCAACCATGATGATGATGATAACGGTACTACTACTACTACTACTACTACTAGTAGTAGTAGTAGTAGTAGTAGTAGTCATAAAAATAATGATAATAATAATGGCCGAGAAACTGTAGACTGTCTGCGCGTCGGCTTCTCAAACACTGTTTATATTTCTGATAATGTCTGTTTAGAGAGAAGGAAAGAGAGCCGCCATGTTTTCTACCATAACTACCACATTGCCTGCAAGTTGAGTAATGTATATAAACATCACCAATTCTTTCGTTCTCATATATATATATATATATATATATACATATATATATATATATACAAGTATATGAGTATATATATATGTGTGTGTGGCGCTATCTCTCTCTCTCTCTGTGCTGCTGTATGTGTGTGTGTATATATATATATATATATATATATATATATATATATATATATATATATATATATATGTGTGTGTGTGTGTGTGTGTGTGTGTGTGTGTGTGTGTGTGTATACACTATATATATGCTGCATATATATATATATATATGTGTGTGTGTGTGTGTGTGTGTGTGTGTGCATGTAATTAAGCACGTATGCATGTGTGAATGTGTTTCTCTGTAGGTGTAAATCAGTAAAATCATGTGACATAATTCAATGTTATTTTTGCTGCTGTCTTTACTGTTGTTTACTTTAATTTGTGGCATTTTATTGCTGTCCCGGATTTTAGTTTATAGTTGAGCATGTTGATCATAACGATGACGTTGGCGAAGTGCCTGACGAAAGTTTAGATTAACATTGTTACTCTTATCCGTTTGCTCTTTCTTCGTCTTATTATTGGTGTTAATGGAATAAGGGAAAACTTAATTGTTATATCACCTAAAATTTGTATCTTGTGTTTTTTATCATGTTTATCATTTGTAGTATAAACTTTCATAACATTGCAGCGAGAAAAAAAAATGTGAGTTAGAAACACATCTTACATACGTACAACTTGACTGCCAAAATATGTAACTGCTCACATAATTACTAAACTTCGTTACTTACATACAAACGTGTGTGAGGAATGTGTATACGTGAGTGTGGGGGGGATAGTGTGTGTGTGTGTGTGTGTGTGTGTATGTACGCGCGCAAGGCTGTGTGTGTGTGTGTGTGTGTGTGTGTGTCTATGTGTGGACAGGAGAGGCACAATGGCCCAGTGGTTAGGGCAGCGGTCTCGCGGTCGTAGGATCGCGGTTTCGATTCCCAGACCGGGCGTTGTGAGTGTTTATTGAGCGAAAACACCTAAAGCTCTACGAGGCTCAGGCAGGGGATGGTGGCGAACCCTGCTGTACTCTTTCACCACAACTTTCTCTCACTCTTACTTCCTGTTTCTGTTGTGCCTGTAATTCAAAGGGTCGGCCTTGTCACACTGAATCTCCTTCGAGAACTACGTTAAGGGTACACGTGTCTGTGGAGTGCTCAGCCACTTGCACGTTAATTTCACGAGCAGGCTGTTCCGTTGATCGGATCAACTGGAACCCTGGTCGTTGTAACCGACGGAGTGCCGACCAAGAAGTGTGGACAATATCCTGAGCTACATTTGTTACAATAAAACAGGGGTTCTCAACCATTTTCTTTATTAATTTATGGACCCCTTTGATTACAATCTTATTCTGGTGTTTCCCCATAGTCATTCGATGTTTAAGAACTAGTTTTATAGAAGCGTCTTCTAAAATTCTTATGTTTTTTTTACATTACATTTTGAAGGTTGAACTATGTAAAATGTCAGACAAAGAAAC
>NC_142940.1:13131361-13146361 GCF_046866305.1 Octopus bimaculoides | reverse complement strand
TTGTAGAGAAATGCGAGAAAGTGCTAACTTGAATTAAGATGATAGGAATACGAATGATTGAGAGCGTTTGAAAAAAAACTAGACTAAATATGATTCACACACATGAATTGTTTGAGAGATTGAGGTAGTTGAGACAGAGGAGAAAGGGCAGAGGGGAGGAGAGAGAGGGAGAGAGAGAGACAGATAGACAGAGAGAATATGCGAAGTAAATTAATGAACGAAGAAGGGTATATTTGGGGATAGAGAAAGTAAAAGCCACTAAGTTTTTTTCTTAACATTTTGGTGAAAGAAGATCCGAAAGGATGATACCACCACCGTTACCACCAGTAAAAAATAACCCGGCCAACAAAGGCAGCAGTAGCAACAAGATTCCAATTTTGTCATTCTGTCGCAAAGCGAAAATCTTTGTTTCAGAGGAATTTAATTGATTGAAATAGAGCTTCATCAGATAAATGGTAACTGATAGAATGAAAGACGGAGATGACACCGGTGATATAAGCTCTCAAAACATAGAATTATTATTTCTAGTACATGTGATAACAAATGTTGCCACCTAGGTAGTTGCAGACATCCTGATACGTTTGGTTTGGCAATGCAGGGAGACGATTATTAAGTTTGATATCAAATTTGTTACCAAGATTATTGCGGACATCACAATAAAATAATAAATTCAAAATGATTGTTTCTAAAAGCTTTAATAACAGGTTAGCCGCCTAGATTGTTGAAGATACTACAACACGTTTGGTAACTCAAAACGACTGCTTCAGTTACATTAGATCTGGCACCATCATCGTTACTGAGATCATTAGAATATTATTTAATACTCGTTGACGTTCTTCAATGAGGGATTTCTACGCTCCACTGTCGTATATATATAGAACTAAACGGCATTATTGTGGACAGACTCCTGTAAAAATTTGCTATGAGCATGTTGTCTCGAAGATATTTGTATTCCACGATTTGATATTTATCTAAAAAGACAGAAAGGCGTTTCTATGTAACTCTATATCACTTACAATTTACTTCTCTTAAGGTTGTAGTAGTAGTCGTAGTAGTAATTGCGGTGGTGGCGGTAGTAGTTACCGTTGCTATTCAAAGTGCTTATTCTCTCCAATTCTATACAAATTTTCATAGTTTCACCACATAGCAAGGTATTGTTACATTGCTATCTAAGCCAACAACGTTAAGCAAATAAAAATATTTTTACTAAATTAATAATAATAATAGTAATAATAATAATAACAAACAAGGTCAGTAAGTCTAATACAACAGAAGCAACTACAGTGGATAAAATACAAAAGCTAAACTTATAAGAGAAATATAACATAATAATAATAATAATAATATATATATATATATATATATGTATGTATATATATATATATATATATATATATATATATATATATATATACTGTATCCCTAAGGACTGGAAAATCTATATATGGATATTTTTACGTTATTATTAATATTTATTTTTAATTATTCATATATTTATATTTCTGTTAATTTAACGGTATTGTGGTAATTGTCCCTGCAAGAACGACTCTCACACTATTACCCAGAATTCATCTGTTGAATATGAGTCAGCAGAAAAGAGTGTTATGAATGGACTTCTCAGAATATTGGCGTCAAATACTATATATATATATATATATATATATATATATATATATATATATATATATATATATGTATGGATATACACACACACACATATATATATATATGTCGACATATGCCAGGACACATCTGTATACCTGCATATATATATGTATATATATATATATACATATATACATATATATTCATAGATATATATATGTGTGTATATGTGCGTGTGTGCGCTTATATATGAGCACTTGTGTGTGTTTGTATGTGTACAGAAGTACAATCGCTGGTGAAATTGCATGTACGCATGCATATGCTTGTTGTGCAACAGGGCTATTGAAATTGCATTAACAGAAGCAAAGAATATTACTATAGAGCTTTTGTCAACCGTTATGTCTATGTTATGCTACGTACGTATGTATGCATGAATGTATGTATATATATACTTATGTATACGCCAGTAATCCCTGCAGAAAATACGCTCACGCAATATTAGCCAGGTTTCAACCGGTGTGTATGAGTCAGCAAAATAAAGATTTACTCAGATCATTAACAACAAATACATACACACATAAATATATACATACGTACGCACACATAGGTGATGCTTGAAAGTGCATATATATCTATTACTGCCCTTTCACAAGTGTGTACAATCTTCGCTTTGACAAACGGACCTTATGGAAATGAGGATACAGGATTGATGTCCAATAAATGCGGCCTAATTCAAGCATACATATATATAAATATATATATATATATATATATATATATATATATATATATATATATGTATGCATGTATGTATAAACGTCCACATGTATGCATACGTATATTGAAGAATGAGAGAAAGCCAGAATTTGTGGGAGACAATGGTAAAGAAGCTAATGGGAAGGGGAAAGTGATGAATGCATAAATGAGATAAATGATTGCAAGAGAAAAGTGGAACAATAATGAAGGACGAAAGTAATGAAAAGACATGTATGGAATGAATGCTAAATCGTAGAGAATAAAGCGTCACAAATAGTATCATGATTGAATGAGACATTAATAGAAAGAGATGTAGGGAGAGACAGAGAGGCCAGGGAGCTATATATATATATATATATATATAACATGTGAGGGAGCAACAGGGAGGAGAGTGACAGAAATGGGAGATAAACACAAGGAGAAGAGAGGGAAATGAAGAAGATATAGACGGTAGGGCACGAGTGGGACGGTAAGGGAAGTGTGCGAAAGATGAATACTTTGAGTGGATGTGGCAACAAGTAAGTATGCGAGGGATATATGGAACGAGATGGGAAAATAGAATTTGCGAGTGTTGTGGTTGGAAAAAAGATAATGGTTGAAAAAAAATAAACAACGAAGGAACATTTTTGTATCTCGAGATGCAAATGTATAAAGAAATGCAGTCGAATATAAAGGTAAGAAAAAAAAGAAGAAAAAGGCAAGAGGCTTTTTCTTATAAGTTATCTATTAACAAGCTGGAAAGATAAACAAAGATCGATAGAGAGCTAGATGGACCGAAAGTGCAAAAGACATATATAAAATAATCATTCATACGTACATACATACAATGACTGGACACGCGTTCGTGTTTCTATATGCATATAATATTATACAATGCCGTTATCAGCAGGTAACCAAAAGAGCACAAAATAATAACTAGATTTATACTCATTGGCAGTGCCACAAAATCAAACCAGGATATATATATATATATATATATATATATATTGTTTATCATTTTACGCGCACACACATGCACAATATATATATATATATATATATATATATATATATATATATATATATATGTGTGTGTGTGTGTGTGTATGTGTGTGCACGTAAAATGATAAACAATATATAGATTAGATAAGTACCTAGCTACTAGGTCAGATACAAATATATATAGATAATAATACTGATAGAAAGAAGGATTAACTTACACACACACACACATGCACAATAAATGTGTGTGTGTGTGTGTGTGTGTGTGTGTGTGTGTGTGTGTATGTGTGAAGGAAATATAGACACATATAAGCATAGAAATATGAAAGATAATGAGCAATGGGGAAAGTAGTGAAGTAAGAAGAGACCAATAGATAGCCAGACAAACATAAGAACATTACAAGAAATGATCTATTTTTAATGGATGTCTAGACATGATATTTAAGGACAAACATTGTGCCAAGATATTGTACGCGCCTGTATGTGTGTGGATATATATATTCGTGTATTCAAATTTATATATATATATATATATGTATATATATATATAACCATTACTGCATATCAACTTAGAAATGGACACACACGTTTATTTATTTATATTTACATTAATATATGTGTATATATACGCCCGCACTCATACACATATGTTAATATGTATACATATATACATATATACATACGTATATAAATACACACACACATATATATACATATGCGTGTGGTGTATTTTTTGATGCGACGTGGTGTGTAATCCATAATATCTTACACTAGGGGTGAGATAAATTAAAGTTTCCATGCAAGCAACGGGGTCGATTTAATCGACTATCTCCTTTTCCTCAAAATATATATTTGGCTTAGCGCCTAATTGAGAAACAATTATCATTGTTGTTTTTAATTGGCGAAATATGTGACACAAAAATTATAGTAGTCCGCTTATTAAACGCATAATTACTCACTTTCACAACACGCATTTATATATATATATATATATATATATATATATATATATATATATATATATATATATATATATATACGCACACATACAAACACACACATATACATACACGCATGCATGATAATTGTTTCATCATGTCAGATGATTGTCGTGTCATTAATGAGGTGTCTGTATATCACTGGATTAGAGTGACATGGGCTTGTACGACACGTATGACACACTCTAAGTAACCTTAGTTAAATATCCAATTACAAGCACGAGTTAAGATGACCGGAAACTAATTTCAACGGCAGGTTTTATATCAGAGAGGGCGCAGTTAGACTTTTCCATTGAAACACCACCTACATGACAGCAGGGTTCTGATATACATACATACATGCATACATACATACATACTTTACTGTCCTCCATTCAGGCTGTGAGGTAAGAAGTTTGCTTCTCAATACCGTCGTTCCGGGTTCAGTCCCACTGCACGACACCTTGGGCAAGTGTCTTCTACTATAGCCTCGGGCTAACCAAAGCCTTGTACTGAATCTGGTGGACGGAAACTAAAAGAAGCTCGTCGTACATGTGTGTGTGTGTGTATGTGTGTGTGTGTGTGTGTGTGTCTTTGTATCTGTATTTGACTCCCTACATCGCTTGGCAACCGATGTTGGTGTGCTTATATGCCTGTAACTTAGCAATTTGGTAAAATGGACTGATAAATTCAGTACTAGGCTCACACACAAAAAAAGTCCTGGGGTCGATTTCTTCGACTAAAACCCTTTAAGGTCGTGCTCCAGTATGATCGTAGTAAAATGAATGAAACGTGTAAAAGAATATATATTATTCTAATACAAGAATATTGTTGACAGTGACTTCGATGTTTCAATCAGCTAACCCGTCGTCGGACGATGGTTTAGCTGGCCGGAACTTCGGAGTCACTGTCAACAACATTCTTGTATGAAGGATTATAAATTTGCACTCTACTAATATATATATATATATATATATATATATATATATATATATATATATATACACATATATATACACACACACACACACACACATATATATATATATATGTATACGCGGTGTTTTTCTGTGGATGTATGTGTGCAGGTGTGCATTCTCGCCAGATGGTTACGAAGTCGGATCCGAAACCACGATGCCTTGTGTTCGATCTTACTACGTGTCATCTTGTGCACATGTCGACCTGTATCTCCTAAGTGAAAATTGGGTGGATTGAAACTTTATGAAAGACTGTCGGATGGATTAAACCAGTAATTCAAACGTACGCCCGTGTTACAACATCTCGCTTGTCTTGCGGAATCTGTGCAGGAGTTGCCTTCAACCGACGAAGATCCACACAAACACACACACACACACACACACGTGCGCGCATTTTCGTGTGTCTGTGCGGGAGTGGTATGTTTTACCTAGGCTAGTAGTTTTCATCCATATTTGCTCAAACATTTCCTCTCCGATCCTGTATAATCATCAACGCCCTCCTAAACATAATATAACACTTAAGTGCGATATAGGTACAATGCTTTTCGTAATATTATTTGAGGAAACCGCACCCCGAATTTTCTATGACACCTTAAAAGAGGCGTTACATCCTCTTTTGAGGAATACTAACCTATCAAAACGAACAATTAATGAACAACAGCCACAGTAGAAATGTGTTTCAGATTCTCATGTTTAGGGCCATTCCTATTTAACTCCAGACCAGCTCAGACACTGATCAAGGTGACCTTTGGTATAAATCCTTCAAAGAATGGACGCTTCAAAACTATATCTATCTTTTTTTTTTCACACAGTGGTGTGTGGTTTGTTTCCATTAAGGCTACGAATTTTGCACATCGGAGGAGTTATACAAAAGGTCATTCGTTGGCTCTCATGCTTGGCTCAGGCCCCGTGGGTTAACACAAACTTAGAACGTTCATGAGTATGTGTGTGTCTTTAATCGATGAAAATACACTTTTAATGAGTGCATTTACATAGCTTAACCCGGCTGTAATATATATTATTGTTATAGGTTTGCAGTTGTGGAGGCGCAATGGCCCAGCGGACTCGCGGTCATAGGATCGCGGTTTCGATTCCCAGACCGGGCGTTGTGAGTGTTTATTGAGCGAAAACACCTAAAAGCTCCCCGAGGCTCCGGCAGGGGATGGTGGCGAACCCTGCTGTACTCTTTCACCACAGCTTTCTCTCACTGTTACTTCCTGTTTCTGTTGTGCCTGTAATTCAAAGGGTCAGCCTTGTCACACACTGTGTCACGCTGAATATCCCAGAGAACTACGTTCATTTCACGAGCAGCCTGTTCCGTTGATCGGATCAACTGGAACCCTCGACGTCGTAAGCGACGGAGTGCCAACAACAACAGGTTTGCAGTTCTGATTTACATACTATACATGTACAATATATACAGATATACACATGTTTATGAATAAAGAGCCACATACGTATGCACATATGGCAACGCACACATGCACAAATGCTGATAAATGCATAGACGCACACTTGCACATTGCTTACGCTGAAAAGGTAAGAATGAAACTGAAGGTAACAAGAAATATGGACGAAAGGATATATCAACAGATTGAGATAAATATTGAAAGTGTCACAAGAGGAAAATATATAATTGAATGGACAAAGTGAATTAGAATTGTGTGTATGTATATATCACTAGTGATAGAGTAAAATAAGCGAGATAAATAGATAGATATATAGACAGATAGATAGGATTCATAGATAGATACAAAATTTGGTATAGAGTATTTACGATAATAAGATACAGAATTAGGAAGTGGCTTACAAAAGCTAGTTGAATTGAGTAACGGAAACATAGAGAGTGAGATTTGATTGAGAGAGACATTACCAATAGTTATGTCTGGTTTTCTCACTATACGAAAGGGAAAGAGAGAGAGAGAGAGAGAGAGAGAGAGAGAGAGAGAGAGAGAGAGAGAGAAGGCGTGGTAGGGGGGCGGGGGAGAGAGTGTGTAATACAAGATCTAAATCCCACTTTGCTTTTAGACTAAGATGTTAGAGAAAACAGCTCAAAGAAATTATGATTTGGGAATTAATATGGACAGAGGTATGCCATGAAGAAAGTGGTAAAGGGGTGGTACGAGAGTCAGTAGTAGTAGTAGTAGTAGTAGTAGTTTGTATTGTACTTTTGCTCGTAGTTTTGCTGGTGGTGGTGGTGGTAGTGGTTGCGATTGTTTTGCGATATGATGTGCGTGGAACCCCGTCGATAGATTTTGCTACACGGTTGTAGTAAGGAACGATTTGGTATGGTGTAGCTGCAGCAGTGATGGTGGTAGTAGTAGTAGTATTGGTCTGTGGTTGTGTCTTAGTGCTTGCTGGTTGTGCCAGTAATGATGGCGGTAGGACAGATATGTGGGGTAGTATGGCGGTAATAATGATGGTTACGGCGGCAAAGATGGTGACAGTTGTGGTATTACGTAGCTGAGAGTGGTGTGGACGGTGGTGGTGTGAGAACGTTGCAAGCGCTGATATGTCGTGACCATGCAGCTGGTTTGTTACTAGCAATGGTGGTATTGCTGGCGAGAGTGGTAATGGTGCTATTGTTGGTGGTTGTGGAGATGGTACTGCTTATGACGTTGGTAGCAATTTTAGTGGCGGCGTCTCGTCTTGAAGTATAGTGCATAATTGCAGAGGTGGTAGTGACTGTTGTTGACCCCCATGGACTTCCTGTTCCAGGAATTCCTCTGCGATCAGAGACATTGTTTCTTGTTTCACAGGCAGTGTACTTAAGGTTATTACATTATGTCAATAGGCCCTTCCTTTTATTTGGCGCTAATGTGTGATTTATTTGACATTAAACAGCTATTTCTATTAGATCGAGCGAGCAGTTAGAAGTATCATTATTAACTCGGGAAAGCGATGGTAACATTCAGTCGTGTATTAGGAACAATAAAAGTGGTCGTAGTGGTGGTAATTGTAGTAGTAGTAGTATAGTGATGGTTATGGTATCTGTAGAGGTGATGGTGGTAGTGTTATCAGTAGAAGTATTATGATGTTGCTGGTGTTTGTAGTAGAAATAGAAGTGGGTGGTGGTGAAAGTAGTAGCAGTGATATTAGTAGTAATTGCGAAACGCGTTGTGGTATTTCGCCCGTCTTTGCGTTTTGCGTTCAAATTCCGCAGAGGCCGACTTTGTCCTTAATCCTTTCGGGGTCGATAAAATAAGTACCAGTTGAGCACCGAGATCTATGCAATCGACTTACCCACCCCCATATGCGAATTTCTGGCCTAGTGCCAAAATTTGAAACCAGTATTATTAGTAATAGCAGTAATAGTAGTTTTAATGTTAGTGGTGATGGTTCTGGTAGTGGTAGTAGTAGTAGTAGTAGTAATAGTAGTTGTAGTAGCAGGGGCAGTAGCAGCAGCATTAGTCAGGAACATGCACTGTAGCGAGGCTCGGTGTAGTGAAGTGTAGTTTTGCGTTGTGCTTGGAGTGATTCCAATATTTTTCACGATTCAATTGTTTATTAACTTTATGCCTCAAAGCGACGAACATTTCATTCCAATATTCACCAGTTAGGTCGCCGCAGGCATGTGGTAGTGTAAGTTAAGAAGCTTTAATTTGTGATCATTTGGTTAATGGTTCGATCCTCCTGGCGATGGCGACACCGCGATCAAGTAATTTCCTGCTATCGGATCGGGAGTTATCGATTCCCTCAAAAATCTGCCAAAGACTGTGTCTATGTTGAAATATCGATACGTATCGATAAGTATGTTACTCTTTATTATTTTACTTGTTTCAGTCATTTAACTACGGCCATGCTGGAGCACCGCTTTTAGTCGAGCAAATCGACCCCAGGACTTAGTCTTTGTAAGCCAAGTACTTATTCTATCGGTCTCTTTTGCAGAACCGCTAAGTTACGGGGACGTAAACACACCAGCATCGGTTGTCAAGCGATGTTGGGGGGGGGATAAACACAGACACACAAACATATACACACACACACATACTCATATATATGTATATATATATATATATATATATATATATATATATATATATATATATATACGATGTGCTTCTTTCAGTTTCCGATGTGCTTCTTTCAGTTTCCGTCTACCAAATCCACACACAAGGCTTTGGTCGGCCCGAGGCTATAGAAGACACTTGCCCAAGGTGCCACGCAGTGGGACTGGACCCAGAACCATGTGGCTGGTAAGCAAGCTACTTACCACACAGCCACTCCTGCGCCTATGCTGAAAATTTCAAAGTTGTATCATTTCGTATATTGTAGGGAGAAGGAATTTTGCCGAAGGTTTATTGTCCAAAGATATTCTTTAAAAAAAAAATTAAAAAATTAGAAAAAAAAATAGCAAACAGAAAAAAATAAATGTTGTTCTGTTTGTTCTTTCCAACGTTTCTAATCTTATGCCAAACGTATTTATAGATTTTTTTTATTCAGAAAACATTTTATGCCTCATCTCAGTTTCTTTCTTCTTATTTCTTTTCATTAGACTCACCCCCCCCCCCCCACCGACACACACACGCACGTGTCTGGGGGTTTATACTCTTGTTTCCACTGCAAAACGTGTTCAAACAAGAATATTTTCACACACACACACACACATGTATAAATTTCAATATGGTTGTTGCTTCTGATTCAGTTTAACCTTCGAGAACAGTAGCAGTGGTGTTGGTGGTGGTGGTGGTTATGGAAGTAAAAACAAAATATATAGCTGGAGATGGTCTGGTTACGTTTATAATTTAAGGTAGCGCTGTTGGAGTTGCTTAAATCTTTACTTTTTAATTATAATTTTTAAATAACATACTAACAATATTTCTGCAGTTCTATATTTAAGAGATGAGGAATTATGTACATTATGTACATTATTTACATTATTTACATTTCACGAATATTTTGTCCTCATCTTGTTTGTTGTTAACACAACATTTCGGCTGATATACCCTCCAGCCTTCATCAGGTGTCTAGGAGAAATTTTCGAAATTTCGCCATATGCCCATGGGCATGTGGCGTAGTGGTTAAGAGAGCGAGCTACTAACCGCAAGATTCCGAGTTCGATTCCAAGCAGTGATTGAATAATAATAATAATTATTATTATTATAATAATATTAATAACATCGAAAAATATTTTAGGAATGACCTGGCAGGTGGGGCCCAGTTAAAAGTGTCTTTAGGTAGAGTGGTCTATCCCACTCAAAAGGTCCCTGACTAAGGGTTGTTTAAGGATGATGAACGAAACACCCAAACACGAAACACCTGGGATGAATCATTCAAACCCCAAAGAATTCCTCTTAACACATGGCTATGATGCTCCCACACTACTTCTGCTTGTGATGAGAGATGCACATATTGTCAGCCACTAAAGAACATGCTTAACTGGTTAAAGTCAAACAACTGACAAGGAAATCTGTGGTATTAAGCAGAATATTTGCTGTAACCTATCTTTTACACCAAGACAAAACACACATGATAACACTTCCAATCAGTTAAGATCAGAAACCATGAGAACCATTTGATCTTACTTATTGATCAGTGGATTGGCAGAATCGTTAGAGATTCAGACAAAATGTATTACGGTGTATATCTGGATCTTTAAATTCTAAGTTCAAATCCCGCTGAGATCAATTAACCTTTCATCCTTTCGGAATGAAATCAGTCAAGTTCTGGGTCAAAAGGTATCAACAAGTCCCCTTCTCCCTATATTTCAGGCTTTGTACCTCTATTAGAAAGAAAAATACTAACGATGATTTCAAATTTTGGTAGAAAGTCAACAAGATCAGGGGTGAGGGTAAGTTGATTACATCGACCCAGTACTCAACTGGTACTTATTTTACCGACCCCCAAAACTATGAAAGGCAAATTCAACCATTTTGGAATCTGTTCTCAGAACGTAAAGACGGACGAAATGCCGCAAAGTATTTCACCCGGAGTGCTAACCATTCTTATTTCTTTACTGCCCACAATGGGCTACACACATAGGGGACAAACAAGGATAGACAAACGGATTAAGTCGATTATATATCGACCCCAGTGCGTGACTGGTACTTATTTAATCGACCCCGAAAGGATGAAAGGCAAAGTCAACCTCGGCGGAATTTGAACTCAGAACGTAGCGGCAGACGAAAAACCACTAAGCATTTCGCCCGGCGTGCTAACGATTCTGCCAGCTCGTCGCCATAATACAATACTAATGATAATAATGATTATTATTACTATTGTTACTACTGCTACTAGTTATTATTATTATTATTATTATTATTGTTATTATTATTTTCAATGATTTTTGTTGTTGTTGTTGCTGGTGGTGACGTCGTTGTCGTTAAAGTCAATGAGTTTACTTATATCGATGTTTAGTATTGTATTTTAATAACAAGGAAAGCACACACGCGTGTACGGATACACACACATACACACACACACACACAATATCATTATTATCTTCATTGTCATTACTAACGTCATCCATATTCATCATCATCAACACCATCATCATTATGATCATGATGATGATGATGATCATCATCATCATAATAATAACCACCATTATTTAGAGTATCATCGCCAGCCATCGACTAAATAAGTGATCAATACAGATCTGTAAGCAGACGATCGATATCCTTAGACAACGTCCCAATACCCTACTCACACCCACCAACACGCCGCCGTCCCTAAACGCACCCGCCCACCTCCACACTCCCCACCACCACCACCACCACCACACATACATACATACACATCCTTCATATCCCACACACACACACATCCTTCACGTTCCAATCGAACCACAACCCCATACACTTGCACCACCTATCGGATTATCTATCGAGCACGAGTCAGCCATTCAACCGTGAAGTGTTTACGGATCAGTCACTGTTGGTGAAGAGCGTTACAACGTAACCACCTCTTTCTCTCTTTCCTTCTTTCTTTCTGTTGCTCTCATATCTCACACACACATCTGTTTTTCTCTTTTCTTTTCTCTACATCTCTCCCACCACCGCCGTCTCTGTATTGCTTTTCTTTTTTCTTTCTTTCTTTCTTGCTTTTCTCTTGCTTTTTCTTTCGTTCTCGCCACTCAGTCTTATCTTCTCCCTTCTTTTATTCTTTTCTTCATTCTTTTTCTCGTTTTCTTTCTTGCTCACTCTTTGTTACACTGTTGCTTTTCGTATCTCACATTCTCATTCAAACTCTTTCCCCTCCTGTCTGTCTGTGTGTCTATATCCATGTCTGACTTCTCTTAAATCAAGTTACGTTTCATTGCCTTTCTCACCTTGTCGTCCCATACTCAACAACCTTTCAATATCTGGCGTATACACCCCCTATACTTACAAACACGCAGGCACATACACATACATATATATGCAGACACAAGCACATACGTATAAGTATATAACTACCTATCTACCTTCCTAGCTACCTCTATTGATCCACACACTCATACAGACATACATACATACATACTTACATACATACATACATACAGACGTGCTATGAGTAAATATAGAGTTTTCAGAAAAGAATTATACGAGTTCAAAAATATAGGCTCCTGAATTTTCACGGCAAAAACAATGTTCCACAATGTGTTTTCGCTACCAACCCTCGCGCCAAAATGTTGTATTCTTAACTAGGATACACAGGAATCGCATCCACAGTTTTTAAAACTCTTCTGATACAGACAGGTACGGTGATTCTACAGAAACTGTGATGCTTGTCAGGTTTTGTCTCAGAAGGAGAATAGGTTGGAAGATGTAAAAAAATGGAGCTAACCAGTATCACTAAGATAGACTAGACAGGCTCTTCTAAACAGTGGCTCTTCTAAACAGTGGCTCTTCTAAACAGTGGCTCTTCTAAACAAGTGTATACATCCAACAAGTATGCAAAGCTGAAGAAAGCAATGTCCTACAGTTTGGTACGAACTCCTCAAGATGCACTCATTTCTTCTGACATTACATGCGACACCAGAATTACTGGACTAGCTTACCTCAATAAAGACATGGAAGAGAAAACCTCAAATGTAAGCGCGCAAGAGTGGCTGTGTGGTTAGTAGCTTGCCTCCTTACCACATAGTTCCGGGTTCAGTCCAACTGCGTGGCACCTTGGGCAAGTGTCTTCTACTACAGCCTCCGGTCGACCGAAGCCTTGTGCGTGGATTTAGTAGACGGAAACTGAAAGAAGCCCTCTCTCTCTCTCTGTGTGTGTGTGTGTGTGTGTGTGTGTGTGTTTGTCAACCCAACATCACTTGACAACCGATACTGGTGTGTTTACGTCCTCGTAAACATTTAGCAGTTCGGCAAAAGAGACCGATAAAATAAGTACTAGGCTTACGGTGAATAAGTCCTGCAGCCGATTTGTTCGACTAAAAGGCGGTGCGGCAGCATGGCCGAAGTCAAATGATTGAAACAAGTAAAAGAGTAAACGAGTAGAAAGTAGTTGTGAGCGTGTCTGTCATAAACCCGAGGACAATGCTGACAATAACAAAAAGATAAGCACCTCTTAGACACATGACAGTTCCATTACATCACATTCTGAAGATTATGTCTTTGCAATCCAAATGCAAGAAATACCTAAGTAGTGCATATTGAATAAAAGAGACAGCGAAATCCTTAAACACCACCATAATTGCATTATCATGGAGTTTATGTCATGTCTTTGTGGATGATATATGTGTGTTCACTAGCTGGCTCCCAATATTCAAGGTACCACTAGCTACTATTCTGGCATGATGTCATTGCTAAAACAATATATAATGCCATCCAAATGAAAGAGTAATCTTGAATTCATGAAGAATGCTAATGTTACTGGATATAGACAAAGATATCAATACGGAAAAATGAACCAAAACATCCTCCACGTGCAAACCAGCTGCCCTGTCGATGTGATCATTCTTCTAAAAATCAGTGCAAAAAAGATAGTTATTGTCAATAGAATCGAAATCTACATCATCACTAGCCAGGTTATAAAATCACATTTATAACCCACGTTTATTGTGCCACTGTGTTATTTTAGCAAATATCTAAGCGACAATTTGGAAAAGGCATGCAGCTAACAAAAACCTGCAGGCGAATGAAAAAGATGCAAAACTTATAACACTTGTAGTGGCTGTTAACGAAGTTGCAATGAAGAAGTTTTAATTCTTCGATAGAAAGTAACTGGTCCCTAAGGGGAAGAATTCAAATATTTAAAAATAAATACAAATATTTGTAAGGATACCATGATAAATCTACCATTCCAACTGTATGCAAACATATATTCATTCACACACGGCACTTTATATATATATATAAGCGTTAAACTAATACATCCATTTGTTGTTTACACCACCTGTCTTCGTCTGTTGTTTTTTCCGTAAATTATCCCATATATATATATATATACATACACACACATACATATATATATATACAAGCATATTACACACACACACAAACACACATGTATATATATATATATATATATATATATATATATATATATACAAGCATATTACACACACACAAACACACACACACACACACACACACACACTCACATATATATATATATATATACATATATATATGTATATATATATATATATAAATGTATGTGTGTGTGTATGCATTTACCTATCCTTCTTCGTACGTTTTACTGTTGCAAGCTGCTACAGTCAAACATACGTAGGCATAATAGTATGGATGGATGGATGGATGGATGGATGGATGCTC
>NC_142940.1:13118861-13123861 GCF_046866305.1 Octopus bimaculoides | reverse complement strand
TATACACTGAACCTCTAGGTTATGTGTACATAAAGAAATCCACACTGCTTGTCAAGCATTGTGAAACAAACACTCACGGACACGCAAACACTAATTCATACATACACCCACGACGAGGTGATACTATAAAGCAGCTAATATTTCTTTATGTGTTTACTAAACCTTGTAAAATAGCAGCCAATTCGTCCACAAATCGTCATAAAAAAGAAAGGCTATACTGATTAACATAGTCCCAGAGACACAATAAATGAATAAAAGTTGAGCTTGTCACAGCAGGAACACTTTTTGGTCATAGATCTTCTCAATTAGGTTTGGCTAAGAGTTAACAACGATAACCTCCACCACTACGACCACTACGGCAACAACAAATACATCACATATTCTACATAATCGCCACCTGACTCCTATAAAAAAAAAACGCGAATAACAAATATGAAACACAATCGCCACCCAATAAAATAACAACAATTCACATAGCACGTATTCTAAACAAAAGAAATAAAAATAAACGAAAGAAAGCATCAAGAAATGGAAAAAAAAACTGCTGGAAACGTGAGAGAGAGAATGTGGAGAGAGAGAGAAAGAGAGAGAGATAAAATGTGCGTAGAATATGATATTCATGAGAAAGAACCTGAACTGTGAAAAGCATTTCATTTGCTGTGTTTTTCTTTTGATGAATCATGTAAATATTTCCACCATATCTAATACAGTATTACTGATGTAATCATCACCACACCTACATTTCGAAATTATGTTCCCTTCTCTTTGCATTATTAATTCACAAGGACGTACGTATCGGAGTTCATTACAAACAAAATGGAGCTCACTAAATTACACAATATTTTCATATTCATGGTATGGCTGCTGTTTTTCATGTAGTTGTTCTTGTCGCTGTCGCGACTGTTCTCAGTTGGTGCTTAGTCCAACGTCTGCTCTAATCCAGAAGACCAATGATCAGTGGTTTTTCAAAGCGTGCCTGTCCTGTCATTTTTAAAGACATTTTGCATCTGTTACCAACGTTTTTTCAAGGTTGTGATTTGGTTGGGTATTTCCAGTCATTCAAGCGACAAATAAAAGGTTTCACAATTGGCTCGTTTCACTGCTATTTCTTGTATTTAAATACTCTCTCGTGTGTTTGTAACCCAAATGTGACATTGAGTGGTTTCAAGCAAACTCAAAACGATTTAAATTGATTATAAAGCGTGATTCCATTAAATATAGCTGTTGTCTTTCTTCCGGCTATTACTATTGATAAGGCCTATTAAATATCATAAGTCCTATATTTTCTTATTTCGAATCACACCAACGTTCACTTTGCTTTTCATCATTTTGGTGATAATAACATTTGTAGTTGTAAGAATGTCGGGCCAATGTTAATCGTCTGTTCATTTTCCCGAAAAATGAGCGCCTTGTGCTCATGTTAAAAATGGAATATTTGTACTTCACTTGTATGTACTGGAGGCATTTATTGTACAAAAGAGGCTTAAGAAACCTCGATTTTGTCAAAAGGTTTTTAGTTCAAATTGCCAATGAACTAATTTACTCGTAAATTTACCTTACTACCTAACTACAGATGTCAGGATTCCCTCGCTCAAAGAATATTTTGTGTGAGTATAAGGCCTCAGATTTAGGGAGAAGTCTTTAGTCGGTTAAATTGACTCCAGCATTTGACTGGTAATTATGTTATTGATCTTGGAGAGATGAATAGCAAGAATGGCATAGGAGGGCTAGAATTCAACGAAAAGATACGAAACAAATACCTCTTAGCATTTACCCTACGTTTTAAGTATACTGCTACTTCATTAGCTTGACGTTGGGTATAATAAAATAGCAAATATATAAATAAGTACATAAATTACTCAAAATACATTTGCATCTCTGCGTACTTGACTATTTGTAACTACTGCTCACAGGACCCTAAGAGGTTATACACCGAAAGATAGTGCAGGACAGCAGTTAATCTTTACGGTTGGAGGGAAACGGTACTCTAGATATAATATATCTGACAAGAAAAATTACAGAACGATCAAATAGTGAACTATTTTCATATGAATTGTCTGCGCGATCAGAGCTGAACTTGAAGTTGGGCGGGGGGGGGGGGGGGGGTAACAACAGCAACAAACGAAAAAACGACAATGAGATCTTGACGATTGTCTATTGGCCTATTAATTGGATGTGGTCTGTTTAAAGCTCCGTTTGTTGAAATCATCATGTGAATCTCAGTCGATCGGTTTTATCTGTGTATCATCTATCAACCTTGTTCTCCTAATGCTGGACGTTAACTCCTCATCACCTCTATCTCAAATACGTCCTGTATTTGCTACCTTGATGCTTTATAATGAAGTAGGCTTGATATATTTGCATATCAGGCGAATTAGAAACAAGAAAGACCAGCTGCCTCGCTATTTTCCAGTCGTGATCGATAATATTACTCTTTGACATCAACTACGTTATCGAAATTTAGAAACTTTGGAATCGTTCCAGACACCGTTCATTGCCTGTTTTATATGAATGAGTGAATGAAGTAGAGCTGATGCAGATGTTGAGACTTATGACTCGGTAGACGTACCTACATAATTGTAAATACATATAGACAGACATAATACACACACTCTCACACAATATATATGTATATATATATATATATATATATATATATATATATATATATATAGCAGTAATGTATTACATATGATGCACATATATATGACACTCAAAGTATATATATTATCAACATTCTACACACACACACACACAAATATATATACATACACACACACACACACACATACACACACACACACACACGAGTGTGTACATATATATCGGTAATGTATTACATATAATGCATATATATGACTATATATATATAACATACATAGAGGAATGCATCTATTTATCTGTCTCCCTATTGATCGCTTTTTTTCCCGATCCCATTTGATCGAACTCTCCCCTTTTTTCTTTCCTACGATCCCTTTTGATCACCCCCCCCTTTTTTCTCTCTCCTCCCCCCTCCCCAAAATAAAAACTCTACATTGTATTTGTCCCATCTATGTTGAGCCCTATGTGGCTAATAAAAGAAATGTATCTATCTATCTTTCCATCTGCCTGTTTGTGTGTCTATTAATGGGATTGCAACTGCTGGGTGGATAGAGGCGTCGGAGCAGCGGTTTTCTTAAGGGTATTAGTGATGAAGTAATCGTTATTACATATGATTTTGATGATGATGGCTGTGATGTTAATTAATATTTACTATATATATATATGTTGGCTGGAGCGACGGCGATGGAGCCCGGTAATGTATATACAGGTGAAAAACAATGTTGGGAGCTGAACACGTGTTTAAAAAATATTGAAATGAAGCGTAAAAAAAGGGAGATAAGTAGTGATATTAAAGAGGAAAGTAATGATACAGAGATTAGACGAATAAGAAAGGGAATGAAAGCGATAGAGAGTTAACGGATGATTGAATTAGGGATTACGATTTTACTTTGAATATGAATGGTGATGTGTGGAGGAACAGAGTGTATAACTAAGGAGATAAAAGGTGACTGTCGACGGAAACTATATATCTTTGAACGTATGTCAGTATGTGTATATGTAATGTAACATATTTTGTATATATATGTCTATGAATGTATGCTAACGTATGTTTGTATGTGTGTTTGTAAAATGATATATATATATATAAACTTAATACAGATATTAGCACGTATATTGTAACACCCACGATCTCTAAACGTTTCTTTCTATCTCCTTCCTTCAAAACGCACACACACACACACACACACACACACACACACACACACACACACACACACACACACACACACACGCTTTTACTTGATTCGGTCATTTGACAGCGACCATACTGGAGCATATTCTAACACTCATTATCTCTAAAAGTTTCTCTCCATTTCCTTCCTTTATAACGCACACACACACACACATACATACATACATACACACACTCGCTCACACACTTTTACTTGTTTCAGTCATTTGACAGTGACCATACTGGAGCACCGCCTTGAAGAGTAATTTAGTCGAACAAATCGACCCCAGGAATTATTTCTTAAACCTAGTACTTATTCTATACAAACGCGCGCACAAACACACACACACACACACACACGACGGGCATCTTTCAGTGGTCCGTCTATGAAACCCTACAACAAGATCTGGTCGGCTCTCAGCTATAGTAGAAGACACTTGCCGAAGGTGCTACGCAGTGAGACTGAACCTTGAACCATATGGTTGAGAAACAAGTTGGAGCGGTTGCTTAAAACGCCAAGTCCCCCTGGCGCCCCAGAAACATCACTGACAGTGTATCCCAGAGCATCCGCGAAGTGTATTTTAAAACTAAATATATATATATGCATCGTGGTACTCCGTCGGTTACGAAGACGCGGGTTCCAGTTGATCCGATCAATGGAACAACCTGCTCGTGAAATTAACGTACAAGTAAATGGCTGAGCACTCCACAGACACGCGTACCCTTAAGGTAATTCTCGAGGAAATTCAACGTGACACAAAGTGTGACAAGGCTGGCCCCTTTGAAATACAACAGAAACAGAAAAAAAGAGTGAGAGGAAGTTGTGAAAGAGTACAGGAGGGTTCGCCACCCCGGAATCTCGTGGAGCTTTAGGTGTTTTCGCTCAATAAACAGTCATAACGCCCGGCCTGGGAATCGAAACCGTGATCCTACGACCACGAGTCCACTGCCCTAACCACTGGGTCATTGCGCCTCCACTATATATGCATACCGAAACGTATTTACGTATGTATATGCATATGTGTATATAACACACACTTATATATATATGTGTATATATATATATATATATATATATATATATATATATATATATATATATATATATATATATATATATATATATATATATATATGAGTGTATACATATAGTCATAGAGAATGATGACAGTAACAGATAGATAGTCGTGTAGAGTTGTGTGAAGGCATGAAAATATGATTGACA
>NC_142940.1:13098861-13113861 GCF_046866305.1 Octopus bimaculoides | reverse complement strand
CTTAAATGCCTGTGTATTTATATGAATATATCTATATGTGTGTGTGTGCGATATGTCTATAGTGATATGTTCCGTATATGTAGCTAAGTGCTCGAAATAGTGTTTCTCTCATGTACAATGGAACAATTACATCCGTTAAATATATGCTATTAATAATACATCTTTGATTTACCGGGGAATTGTATAGATTAGTGTGATGTTGGTAAGGTGATACGGGTGCATTGTCTTCTGTACTTTACTTTCCTCCCATACGCACAAACACAAACGCAACAACTTCATACTTGCACATGCGCACTATAAACATACGCGTGAAGTCAAGCTACGAAAAATGTAGTATTCAACATATTTAGTTGGAGTGACAAGTATTTGATTACAGTTTGAATGTGTTGCACATTGCTGAAAATGTTATGGGAAAAGCACTTGCCCACTGCATCAGATGTTTAGAGATAGAGAGGACATTATTACCTCCGCCAAGAAAGAAGTTTATCTTTTCATCGGCGTTTATTTGTCCGTCTGTCCGAGTGTACAAAATAACTCAAAAAGTCGGAAACGGTATTTGATGAAACTTGAAGGAAATATTTGTAATGACACAAGGAAGAGGTGATGAAATTTTGGTAGTGATCTGGCAATTATTATGGATTCTTGAAGGATTTTTCATTTGTTATATTTACTTTACATGAAGTATTACAGTTACATTCTTTGATTATCACCCTTGAAAACATGTTCATCGTTTCCACGTAACCTATGGTGGCGTTGCTGTTTCCAAAGTTTATTTTCATTTCTCTATTAGTAATTTTACTCGCGTATCTATCTTAAAATGAGCTTGGTGGAGGTCTGCGCTCTCCGAGTGCTTTTCAAGTTTAATATAAATTTAAAATAGCTTCTTGGCTTTTAGGACGTTATTTTCTGTTGAATTGTCTTTTCTTTGTCCCCGAATGTATGTTGACGGGACAAAGTGGATGTCCTCTATCCATAAGCCTTTAAGTTGTGCAACGGAGTCAGGTTTATTACCCACCCACCCACCTACACAAACATATACAGGGGGCTACTGAAAAGTTCCTGGCTTTAAGGTTATTGCGAAAGGCCTGGTTAGAAGCCCAACCTTCCGAGTTCTTTTACAGGGCTTAGAAAATGAAGGACCGCTGCAGTAATTGTGTGAATCTGAGAGGGGAATATGGTGAATAAAATTATAATTAACTGAGCCTTTTGTATTTTTTTTACCTAATGCCAGAAACCTTTCAGCACCTCTCATGTATGTATATGTATATAATTTGTGAGTGTACACTATAAACGAAAGCGATATTTAATACTTTCAGACAGTTGAATTTGAAAGCGGAAACTTATACCAAAACCATCTGCTTGTTTCTTGAAACGGATTCCTGATTAAGGAACAACACTACAGTAGCCTGTCAGGATCACAGACAAGTTGGATTGTAAACGTTTTTAGTCTACTAATGTTACATCTTCATGACATCTGTGCGTGAGGAATGCGTCTGTATGTTGAACTACACTGTATGTATGTGTATAAGTATTTTTGTGGATGGATATATATATATATATATATATATATATATATATATATAGAGAGAGAGAGAGAGAGAGAGAGAGAGAGAGAGAGAGAGAGAAAGAGAGAGAGAGAGAGATAAAGAGAGAGAGAGAGAGAGAGAGAGAGAGAGAGAGAGAAAGATGGAGAGAGAGAGAAAGAGAGACAGAGAGAGATATGCATGCACGTAAAAGTGTTTGTGTATTTTTGTTGGATAAGTTTATATAGGATGGAAGAATATACATACACATTCAGAGATGCATAAATAATGCATACATGCTTATGTCGGGGGGGTGTCTGTGCGCGCACGTATGTGTGTGTGTGTGTGTGAGTGAGTGTGTGTGTGTGAGAGAGAGAGAGAGAGTGAGAAGGAGAGATATAGAGAGCCAAGTTGACATGTAGTGAGAAAGAGACAAAGAAGAAAGAATAATCTACACCAAACTTCTGCTGATATTTTATTTATCAGGTCCGGCGAGACAGAAGTCAATACTGAACTCTGGATGATTTGAAACTCACAATGCCTAGAACTAGAAAAACACTACAATGTATTCTATATACGGCGCTCTGACAACTCCATTTATTCGTCGTCATCATTTTTTTTTTGTTTTCATACCATAGATTATTCTAACTATTCAGATTGTACGTATATGCGACTTCCATCTTCTACATTTGGCATCCAAATCTTTCTTATATTACATAGTAGTGTCTTTAATATAGGAAAAAGACGCTTCGAATATTCTAAGATACATCATGAGATATCGCTTTTGAATATTCCAAGATACATCACGAGATAGCGAGATAGTATATTCATAATTGGAACACTATTGATCATATTTGTTTTCTTTTAGTGTTAATCTGAAAATAGCCACAGACATATGTTTTAACTATATATCATTTGGACTCATTTGAATTCACAGTGACCAACTTTATCCAAAACGTGAGATTTTACTCACCGAAACGATGACCTCAAGATGTTTCTATTTTTGTCTATGTTCTATTTTTATATTTTACATTTATAGACGGATCATGTGCTCTTGTAGAGACTCTGAATATCGAAGATCAGTATGACATAATTATAACCTAGTATCACAACTATAAATTTTCTTTGGTTTGAATATCACAACTGCACATTTGCACGATATTGAGATGTAAAGAAAGAACAACTGCTTGATAAATAGTGGTACAGAAAATAGCAATGAAATCGCCCTCAAATTTTGTTCTAGATGTACACTGAAAAAAACGATATAAATCTGAATGTTGCGTCACGACTGAAGTGTCTTTCTACTTAAGTTTAATCAATTAGGAAATTGATCGGCCGAAACAATATCAACGTTATATTACTACATAATACTGTGAGCCAATGGGGTAATGTTGGTGTGTTAGCTTGACATACTAAAATTAGCACTCAAATCTCCCTCAAATATAGTCCTAAATACGTAGTTTCTGAAAAAGAAATAATGGAAAATACGACCCTAACATCTTTCATTACAGAGCAACTCGATCAGTAAATGCATGGCGTAGACAACAGTAACAAGTGTTCGTCTACCCAATATTGTGAGTCAATGAAATCGTCTGCATGATAAATCAAGATATTAGATGTAACAATTAATCGCCTTTGAAATTACACGCTATTATCTAAAACATATAGGGTATATGGATTAATATTAGTGAATAGATACACGATGACTGAGTTAAAGATTGTACAATCAGGACTGAAATATTTCCCATCGTTGATTCCATTGGTGAACCGAAATAAATAACAAGAATTAAATAAAATTATTACAGTAAAATCCAAGCGGTGTTCAGAGTTAATATTATTAGATTGACGCTAAATGAAGGAAAACTGTTATAGAACAAAAGACGTAGTGTAACGTGTCGGACATAATCTTTCATCAGCTTTTAGAGGAAAGTTACAGAAGTGATAATGAAGAGAAGAAAACAGATGAGAAAGCAATGAAACGAACGAGGAAAATAATGCTCGTGGGTTGCACGCACATGTTCGCAAGTATTACATTAAGCTACTTTCTTTAACATATCAAGAGGTGCTTTCCTTTCTTCTGCATTCTATTATTGGCATTGAGATTCTTATGAACCAAAGAGAGAATTTTTTTCGGGAACGCTGGAGTAAATCAGAAAAATAACACACAACAGTCACCCTACCGACTTAAAAATATGCGACTATACTGGTAAGTGAATGCCAGAAAAGAAGAATTGGTCAAGTTGAAAACACCATTAAACGAAAGTATTTTCGCCATGTTTGCGATGTGAATGTAACTATATGTCTGTATGCATGTAAATATGACGAAGGTAAACCAAATAGGGATGTTATACGTGTTTTCCCAAAGTGCTAAGAACAGGGATAAAAATCTTCCTCGAAGTTACGTGTGTTTTTATCTACATTTTAAAAATGCAGACGCATTGATTAATGCTGTTCCAGATACAGTATTTCTGAAGGCAAAGATAAATTGTAGAAGGTAAGCAGAGAGATATACAGATATATCACAAAAATACAAAGGATAAACAAGAAAAAGAAAAAAAGGTGTATGGTTATTACTATAGAGCATTAGATCATAAAGCTTGCTCAATCGGGGATGACCTGGTGCTAAACAACGGCAACAACTATAGTAAAAACATAAAAAATAAACATGATTGAAAGCCAATGTCAAGTAGAGGAGAAGAAATGGGCTCGATATATATATATATATATATATATATATATATATATAATTTGTTGATCTCACATCAAATTGCTTTCAACGTTGCTGAGTCACCAGAATTTATGGGTGGAACAAACAAGTTGCAATAGATGGCTTCGCAAAAGAGGTTTCTCTACGTTATGGTATGTTAGGTTGATAGGCTGTATGTGTGTACGCATGCATGTATGCAATTATGTATGTCAGCATGCATGATCATGATTGTATACAGGTGTGTATACATATATATATATATATATATATATATATATATATATATATATATATATATATATGAATATATATATGAATGAATGAATGTTTCGGTATTTATATGTGTGTATATAAGTTTCTATGAACGGATGAATGTGTATCTATATACGTGTATCTACACGCACGCAATCTCACACATACGCAATCTCACACATACACAGAAGTGCATACAAACACAGATTCACACACTTGTTTGTTAATAAATAAAAACGAACGAACGAGCACAATGCACACACACATGTATACAAACGTATATACACATACAGGGTGCACATATACATAACAAATGTCATATTTGTGGGTGTTTATTTGCATGTACACACACACACACACACACACGCAACCTCGGTGATATTTCCTCACTTTGCACATATATTTTTATAACCGAGTGCATACAGACTTTCAGAAAGTCACGTCCGCATTGATATTGTTTGCATGTGAGTTTCTTTGTTGTGTCTGTTTTGTGTGAGTATACGTGATGTGTGAATGTCAGTGGGCCTGCGCGTATATATGCATGCACCAAGTTCTGGGGGCCTATAAGGGCGCAATCTATTGAAAATAGTAATGGGGGATTATTTACCTATTCATATATTGCATTTTATAGACCACATAGTTTGTATGCAAGTCTCTGTAGCCAAGCATTGCATATGTTCATTAGATTGTGGGTATGTACAGCTATACATGTGCTTCATTATGAATATCAATGTGCTAATGTATATGTAAATCTCTCTATCTATCTATCTCTCTCTCTCTCTCTCACACACTAACACACACACACACACACACACACACGCAAGGACACATATATAGTAATACCTCGATTATCGCGGGTCTTATGTGACCGAAAAATTTGCTGCTACTTCGTATTTCTTTACTGCCCACAAGGGGCTACACACAGAGGAGACTAATAAGGACAGACAAAGGGATTAAGTCGATTAGATCGGCCCCAGTATGCAACTGGTACTTAATTTATCGACCCCGAAAGGATGAAAGGCAAAGTCGACCTCGGCGGAATTTGAACTCAGAACGTAACGGCAGACGAAATACCGCTGAGCATTTCGCCCGGCGTGCTAACGTTTCTGCCAGCTCGCCGCCTTTGCTGCTACTTCTAGTAAGTCGAAACACCATGATATAGACACTTCTAGATCGTTCTTTTCATAGATATTCTCTTCGTTTTGCGTTAAAGCATTTTTTAAAAGTCCAATGTCTCATGCCACTGACAAGAGAAGTCAAAGAGGAAAAATGTAGCTCGACTTCTTCGATCAAAACAGTCCACTAGTACTTGATAACTGTCTACTTTCCTTTACAAGTAAATGAATGAATGAATAAATAAATAATATGCTAAAATAAACACATATCTTTGACAACTCAACAGGAGAATCAAGAACAATAAACAAGTCGAATGAGACTGCGATACATAAAGACACTCATTTCATGCCAATTTTATTGAGAACGTCCGACAACTGAGACTTGACACGAAAACTATCCTTCCATATCTATCCATCGCACGCACGCACGCACGCACGCACGCACACGCACGCACGCACGCACACACACGCACGCACGCACACGCACGCACGCACACACACACACGCACACGCACACGCACACACACACACACACGTACGTATAACGATATGTTAATTTAAGTGAAGGCTGGAACAAAGAAAATACTACTAGAAAAATGGTTTCCATGTATATTTTTTTGTCATGTGTCTTTTGTTGTTGTTTTTAGAAGTTTTCCCCTCCTGTTTATTACCATTTATTCACTATGGACCCTGTGACGTTCTTTAATTGGCCTTAGGTGGTTATCTGTGTGTTGGCCTTAAACCTTAAACCTTCGCAGTGTATATACACATACGTATATTATTAAGTTTCAATGCCTTACAACTCTAGAATTATCTCAATACTTTAATAAATTTTGTTCTTCATGTGTTTTAAAAATTGTACAATTCTGACTTTCTCTTCCACTGTTTCTCTGATTCTCCTGTGGTGTCTCTGTCTCGCTGACTGAGATATCATAAAAAAATTTTAAAAAACAATTATAATTTATATAATTATTGTAATTTACAGATACAGAAACAGTATCACTCTATATTAGACAGTAGTATATTAGTTAGTAGTAAGATGCGTTTAGAGTTGGGAGCAGTGTATGTTTGCATTTTTGTTTGTTGTGTGCGATCTGGAAAGCAATGTTGCCCAGACTGCATTAGCTAATCTTTACGCTATGAGCGTTGAACAGCTTATTGCACTTGAGCGTCGGAGGGAAGTGTTGCCTTACTAGAGCTAGAAGGTTTCCGGGTGTGTTTGCATTAACATTCAAGATGGAGTAAGCCACATTATGATCCTCTTCTTGATGCTAATGTGGCATGCAAGACTATTCTGCGATCTGAGTTTTTAATGCGGTCTCTAAGACACCTTGCGATGTATGTTTATGTTCTAACGAGCTCGATATAGCATCTAATCCATCCGATGTAAATAAACCAAGAACCAGTCATATACTGGAGTTGGTATAGCTGATTATTCGCCTCCACACGAAGTGTGTGGAAAATAATTACTACAACATTTCATCCTTTCGTTTGTAATCAATGACCAATTTTACATCAATCCTCCTTTTCCTCATCATCAGCATATCCTCATCGTCACATACATCACCACTTCCAACATGATTATCATAAAATATATCACTAGAACCATTAATAACATGAACGCTACCATCATCATCATCATCATCATCATGAACAATATCATTACCAACATCATAAGCAACACAACCGTCGACTTAACCGTCAACGCAACAACCATCATCATCATCAACATCATCATGATATTCTCTGTACAACACATTGCGATTGAAACACTAATAGTTTACTTTTTGATCGCTCTGCCAAATCAACCGTGTCAGCCAAGTTGGCCAGCATTCGTCGCTTGTAACATTTTGGCAATACATTCGTTCCACTTGAACGCCTGATTGCTGGTCAACGAACATAACAACCAAATATGGTGGCCAAATTTTAGGGGAATATACCTGCTGCCGCTGATTGCTGCAAGACACACACACGCACATACGCATGCACACACACACACATACGCACGCACACACACACACGCGCGCGTGCACATTCACAAACATTCTATGTGTGTGTGTGTGTGTGTATATATATATATATATATATATACACACACGTACAAACGATCATATATATGTACCGTACACTCATCTATAAACTGATGTACACACACACACACACATGACAACCAAACACTCAGGAATAGAGGCGTAAATATAGTGCTGTTATATACTTACGCACGCTCACATACAATTAGTCTTTCTTTCTCCCCAATTACATACAGCTCTGCGTAACTTTAGGCAGAAATTATAAATACATACATACACACATATGCATATCTTTATGTATCTATATCTCTATGTGTGTGTGTGTATATGAAAGTATTATTCCAGCCTGATTGGTAAATCTTATTATACAGCGGTAAGTTAGTTTGTAGACAGAGTCCAAGGCTGCTTAAATTGCCAGAAACCAAAATTTTGGTCACAATGACAGTATAAAAATGAAAGTGTATACAATTTCTGGCACTTTATTAGCTTTGGGGTTAATAGTGGTTAAATTAGTTAATTTTGAAATATCACCCAACATCAATTAAATCGAGACACAACCTCAGGTTTAATATTAGCATATAAATAAACACACACACACACACACACACACACACACACACACACACACATATATATATATATATATATATATAACACACGCGCACGCACACACATATAAATATAACTATAAAGAACAGTGTAACCGATGACTCTAAACGCTTGCTTGCACTGCTAGAAATTACAGACAAATCTACTTCCAACCACAAAGCAAGTTTTATAGAAAAACTGAGTGAAAATAAAAAAAAAGGTCGTTATGGTTGGAATGCTAACAATCACAATATGTCCTTTAATTTCCAGATGAATTAGGGTAGTAATGGAGAGTTTTCGGTGCTTACAGGGACTCCTGTGTACATACTGTCTACGAATGTTAAATATGCGCAATATCTCAGTAATATCCTCTGATTCTGGAGATAGAGGGATTTAGACACATGCAGGATGTCTCTTGATGTGGAAGATGTGTATGTTTGTTTTTTGTTGTAGTGTATGATCAGGAAAGCAATGTCATAAAGAAAGAAATAGCTGATCTTAACGTTATGAGTGTTGAAAATCCTATTGTATTTGTTTTTCGGTGGGGTGTCTTGTTAACTAAATCTAGTAAATAATGGGTATATTACTGCCATCATCTGAGTTATATCATAGATCAAACCAGTTCTCTTCTGGTATGAAGTGAATGCTCTCAATGTATACTAGAGCCTTTCAAAAGCTATGATACCTTTTCTACTTGTGGAAATAGTAAGTAAACCCAAAGCAGTAGTGAAATTTCTGTTGACGTACATAATTTCCACGTTTGGATTTCTCTTGGCCTAGGGTTATATTTACACGATGCAGATACAAACCTTGTACTATATCTAAAAAGTTGGCTATTATTAGTCTAGTAATGATGGTTATGTTTAAAATCAAACTTAAATATCAAAGCGTTTCTAAACACGCCCACAGAGTGCCTGCTTACATTGCATGAAATTGCTAAGCCGACATCTCTATATGACTCACAGCAACAGGTGGTATGCAATCTGAAGATATTAAGGATAAAACAATCCCACGAGATCGCTCTTTTCAACACCTTCGTAGTTTTCTATGGAGACATGAAAGACTCATTCTCACTTTTAACCCCAATAGAAATCTCCCACATCAAATATTAACCTCCATAAGTCATCTATAGAAACATAATGAGGCAGACGTGTGCACCTGTACATATGCATGTATATATATATATATATATACAGAGAGAGAAAAAGAGAGAGAGAGAGAGAAGTGCTTTTTTTGGTGGTTATTATTTAGTTCACAGAGGCCTTCATTGAGCAGACCTAAGATGAAAGGCATTTCATCCGCGACCTTCCCGGTTTTTGCTTCTCATCCTGTTTTAAAGACTGTCACATGTTTAAAAAAAAAAACGCGTTTTAAAGAGCATTTCACTACTCTTTCTAGCTGATAAAACAGCTACGCATTGGCACCCTAACTGGCTCATTCTTGTGAGTGTGCGCACGTTTGTGAGAGTATGTGTATGTGTGTGTGTGTGAGAGAAAGATGGAGAGTGAGAGAGAGAGGGGGTGCGTGCCTGAGTGTGGGTTGATCGTCTATAGTCTATTGTAGTTACAGCTGGAGTTGAATCCTGATTGCTTTCTGTAAACGCCATTATTTGATCAGCTATCAATTCCACAGTCTGTCTATAACTTCTTCTCTATTTGTTATTCCTATCATACTCTGTTCAGTTATTTTAGCCCATCCCACCGTACTACAACTATATTCTCTAACCTTCATTCAAAAACATTCTTTCTTTTTTCTATCTCTCTCTCTTTTTTTTTTATTTTTCTTCGTGTGTTTCTTTCTCTCTTAGAAATTGTTTGTTTTCAGAAGGATCATTCGGGTTGTAAAACGCCACTAAGCCAAGTTGGTGATCTATTCATTTTCAAGCGGGTCAGTACGTGCCGTAAGGTTTCAAAAGAGAAAATACGAATAAAAGACTTACCACTACTACAGATAATAATAATAATAATAATAATAATAATAATAATAATAATAATAGAAACAACCATTAAAATAAAATACACCGTAAACATACAAAGGCGTGTGTGACAAATAGCAAGCAGCGCAGGAGAATGTGCGTGTTTGCATGTGTGCATGCGTGTGCGTCCAGCGAATCTTTAGACGAATTCAATTATATACGTAAGTATATGGCACATCTCCACAATGATGAATAATCTTGCTCAGTAGATCAGTGTTATCTTAAATTATCTGACCGCCATTTCTAATGTAATAAATACTTTTTTCTATGTCAGTCCCTACCACACTGGTCTGTCTATTCTAGTCTGAAGATGTAAAGCTAAATAACAATAATAGACAAACAGTATTTTCCATTTATTTGTCGTCAGAGGCACCTAAAGAACTGTGTCGAGGTAATTACAGAACAGAGCAAGTCATAAACGTACATCTAATAGTGGATCTGGCTGTAATATCAAGAAAACTGCGTGATCACGTTAAAGATACCTTCTTACTGTATCATTACAGGGTTGCCCAAAATACACTGCAATATTTATTCTGAATCTTTCCTATTTGAATTCGAATTTTGCCGTGATCAACTTGTTGTTAATCCCGTTATTGATAGCATATAGTACCAGTTCAATATTGAGATCGATAGAGTGGAGGTGATGATAGCTACACTTCCACAAGACAAAATCAAAAACCACCATCACCATCACCACCACCATTATTATTATTATTAAGGCGGCGAGCTGGCAGAATCGTTAGCGTGCCGGGCGATGTCGTTAGCGATATTTCGCCTGTCTTCACGTTCTGAGTTCGAATGCCGCCGGAATCGACTTCGCCTGTCATCCTTTCGGGGTCGACAAATTAAGTCCTAGTCGAACACTGGGGTTGGTGTAATTGACTTAATTCCTTCCCCAAATTTGAGGCCTTGTGCTTCCAGTAGAAAGGATTATCAGTAGAAAAAGAAGTACGGTGGGGAGCTAGCAGAATAGTTAGCACACCAGACACACACGCACACACGTACATGCCTACATGTATATGTATATACACATGCGTATGTGGGTACAGGACGTCCAAAAAACATGAAGAAAATGAGAAACGAGAACATAAAAGACAAGAGCATGGAAAACGAACTTTTTTTCGAACAACGAGAGAAACAAATTGAGAAACGAGACAGGCAACATAAAGAACATTCCCTTCACCAGCTGTCCCCCGTTTTATCTACACCGCGTTTCGAACACGACGAGTTTCTTTCAACCAAATCCACTTACAAAGCTTTGGTTGGCTCGAGGCAATGATAGAAGACACTCATCCAAGTTGCTACACAGTGGAACTGGATCCGGAACCATGTGGTTGTCAAGCTAACGTCTTACCACAGAGCTACTGCTGCGCCTATGTCAATATTTTTTCCTAATATCCTTGACAGAAGAGTAAGGATAGTGTTCATGATTTTTGTAGGCTGAAACCTCTTAAAATTCAGTTCAGTTATCTGCAGATATTTAGGAAACTAAATTTAACGTTGAAGCGCTTTCAGGCACTTAAAAAGAAAGTACAAACCAAAACAAAGACCAGGATTGATAAATTAAATAACGTAGTACTATGCTTGGTAAGATGTGACAGTCATAGTTGGAAATGTGTTCATCGCAGACGTGCTCAATTACAACTGTCCTAGTGTTAAACAACAACAGCAACTACAGTATCACCAGCACCACCGCTGCAGTGTTTTTAATTCCAATATAAACAAACATGTGCTGACAGGAATCACTGCAGGAGGTTCTAAATGTTAGCAACAGCATGTCGAGATTTCGACATGCTGTCAATAGCAGCTAAATTTCCGTAAAACCACACGTTACAGTATTATAAATAATTGGCTGGGTAATGTAGGTATGGGTGCAGTACTGCTCAAAAAAATAAGAGGGGGTGGTCGTGGATGTAATGCGTTAGATCATATGCCTGCTTTGTAAGTGTTGATCTGGTACTAATCAACAACAGTAACACTCACCGCCATCACCCTCGCCACCAGCGATCTGTATAGTCATAACTTACTGCATAAATAGTTTTCTAAAGTTATTATTAACGCTACTAAATTTTTCGTAAGTCTCTTAACAGGTCGATGGCAACTACATAACACCTCGATATATAAGATTATATATTCCTTAAAATGTAGGATAAAATATACGTAGGGTATATCGTTATATCATTTAACTTTTACTTGTTTCAGTCACTGGCAGGGCCGGATTAAGACCCATCGTGGGCCTAAGCACTTAAAAAGATTTTGGTGCGCCCATAAGAGATTACGTAATTCAAAATATAAGCAATAACAATCCATAAAATAAACTTTTACCTTTCAAAACGAAATGAAACAGTAAGAGGGAGAATAATATGTATTTTTGTATATTTCCACCTTACATCTGAAAAGTTTCCTCCTACCTTTTTGAATTGCAAAGTCTTTGATCAGATCCTCAAATTTAATCGTAAATAACACATCTGTGCGAGTTTGTTAACGATACATGCATGTCTGCAGATGTATAATGCTTATTTTTATAAACATTGCTTAAATTTTATTTTGTATCTTCAATAGATATTATCTTTAAAATCTTGCCCCCCCCCCCACTTCGTTTTACACAATTTCGATTTACTCGGTGGCGAATGGAATCAATCTACTTGTAAATCGATCCACATATGTATCTAAAATAAATAAATTCAAAAGTAATTGTTTCTATTTACGAGTGTAGCTTGATTATTCCACACACACACACACACATACCCATGTACACATCCACGTATAGAAACGGTAAGATACCCTACCTGATATAATCTTCAAATAAACGAATAAATTCACCAACGTACTTACCTGAAAAAGCAAAGAAAATATGGACATTAGTATAAACAATACTGAAGTACATATATAATATTACATGAAACAGTTGAATGTCTGTGTTATATATTTATACGTACATACACTGACCTATATATGATAGATAGATAGATAGACTTCAATTGGAGACATTATGTTATTAATACATTTTCTGCACAAAATGCTCGGGAATTAGAGTCAGAATGTATGTTTCAGCTGAAGTACACCCCATGCGTTATACTAAATACGATATTCATAACCATGCTTACATATAAAAGATATATATATATATATATATATCCACAATCTTATACAAGCACCTCTCCACACACACACAAACTCATACACTGACAGAAATCTGATTTATGAGAAATTTATATTTGGTTAAATATTTTGGTTTTATATTGATTATGGTATATATTTGACACGCTGTTGTATCATGCAAAACATTATTTCGACTAAATTTCATTTGAAAACGTGTTCATGTATCACTGTAAAAAAAAAAAAAAAATAATAGTTTTTCAACGGTATTTGTTTGAAATGTAATTTGACCTTAAATTGAGAGTGGAATTTAAAACAGTTACAGCGCGATAGTTATTTTAAATAGGCATATACTGTTTCTCACATATGAACGCCTGCAATCTCTTTTACGAAGGTTAATAGCATTTTTTTTACACTGGGAATGAGCGTTAAGCATAAGAGGAGGGGTGTAGTTATTAAGTCGAGTGCAATTTTCTCTGACGGGTAAAGACGAACTGGATCTAGTGGCATTTGAACTCAGAATAAAAATGCGTGTTATGCATAACCGAAAGGCATTTTGTCCGGCTCTCTAGCAATTCTTTCTCCCACACACTTCCGGAGTATGATAAGAATGCGGTACACATTTGCTAGCGTCTCACATACCTAATATAAAATCTGCTTCGAGCTTGAACATAACTACATATTCAAAGCTGTTAGGCCGAGAGTACAATAATCCTAACACCAGAGGGATGCTAACTCGTAACAGGGTTAATCTCCAGTTGATAGAGGCTCTCAAATCCAGTTGAGTGTGATGAGCTGCAGACTGAAATAAAAAGTGCGATGCTCAAGGTCACGGCACACCGCTCGCGCCGAAAATCGACCCTCACACCTAAAGATCGCGAGCCCAACACCTTAATTATTTCAGTTTGTTATATAGTGGGTAGAAAAACTTAAATTTTAATGTAATTAGTGGGCAAGAGCTACTATCTTGGCACGTGTACCAAATGTATTCGTTATAATTATTATATCAATATATATATTCTACTATATTTCTACTTGCGCTGAGCTGCTCATTGAGCAGTCTTTGGCCGTTTTTAAAAGCATATCAGGCTTGCCATCAGAATCGATGGTTTAGTCTCTTGCGCAAGTGTTTTCTAATACCGAAGAACAGGACGCTTTGGGCGACCGTCTATCACTCTCCACACGGCAATTCCAATAAAGGTACAGAGAAACTGGGAAATAGCTTGGTAGACAGACAGGTAAAGTGGTTGACCACATATCATTTATGGACCCGAGAAGGTTACTACGCAAAGTTAATCTTGACGAGATTTGAACTCACAATAAAGACATTTCGGGCCAATACTGCAAAGAATTCTTAACACTACCCTAAAGTCTTCTTGTAATCTCCTGCATGCGCAGAAAAGTCGATGATTGCGGTCGATTACTGGAAACACAAAACGACTGAAATAAAAGAGTAATTGTGTTTGCTCCGGATCTTGGCGTTTTAAGTTCAAATCCCAGAGTGGTCAGCATTGCTTTTCATTTTCGTATTGATAAAATAAATTACCATTTTATATACTGTGAGTCGATATAATCACCAATTACCTTATACTACATTCCTGGCCCTGTTCCTACTTCAGAAACGGTTTTAGTATAAAATGTCATTTTCTTAGTATGATTCATCTTACTGTTTTCATACTTCATTTTAAAGTGCCAGAACACACACATATTT
>NC_142940.1:13071361-13091361 GCF_046866305.1 Octopus bimaculoides | reverse complement strand
ATCAGTAATTTTGAACCTTGTGGGGTCCATATAAGATTTTGCTGTTAAAATTTATCTACAATAAATTAATTACATTTCAACAATATTTTATGCACCCCCTAATAATATTTAATTATAAAAAAGGCGGTGCATCTCAGAACGATGATGTTTTATTATACTACAATAATATTAAGTATATAAAACATATTTCGGGCTTATTTTGGAAACTGCATTTTGGAGGATATTGCAAGATTACAATCAATAAGGTCCCATGAACTTCTTGTCTCAGGAAATTCATCAAACAGATATGGCTGTGTTTTAGTTCCTATCTCTGGTCAGTTATGATTGAACAAATAAACCTATAAATCTATGATCAAATGCATTCCAGCCGTGACCATCCAATCTGTTATTAAAACATGGAATCTTAGACAACATTGTCTAATGTAATGTCTTCCATCCTTTTTAAACTGTCAGAATATGATTTTCTTGTAGTACGAGAAAGCACGAAGAGACTCCAATGTTAGTTCGCTTTATATATTATTTTATGCATTCGTACTAGGCAAACTATGGAAATACTATGCTATACAAATGATTTTTATTTATTTTCCAGTAAAAAGTTAATAGATCTTCATGATGCAGCTCTATCATGTCTTCGAATATTTTATTATTTCATAGATTTCGATTGTCTTCCAGTTTGTTCGACAGATAAATTTGTTAAAAGCGTAACACTCAAACGCATACAACGACAAGCACTCCACCCACACATATATATTACTTCGTTGTTGACTTTTATTCCCATTAATTCTTCAGCCATCTTACTATTTTACAGCTTCCCTTTTATCCCATACCACCACCACCACGCCACTTCAGCCTCTCCGTTTCCGTCTCAGCCCTTTTCCACTCTTTGTTTGTCCTCCTCCCCTTACAATTTCGCCATTTTATATAAAACGTTCCTTTGGACAGTGACTGACCACCAGTAATAGCAATTAAAATAATACATGCTCTATACATTTTGGTCATCGTTGCTCACTGTCCGAAGAAATTGGAGCAGTGTGTCCTCCAAACTCCCTGAGGGATTTTCATTTATTTTTTTCCGTTTGCTGGGGATTGAACCGTGATTCTGAGCGTTTCAAAATATCAATGGATATTTCTGTCCCCTCAGCACACAGTTATTCAAGCAAGTGTAAACGGATAAATACCTTTCATTGCATGATAGCCTCAAACACGTATTGGGCACGCATGCAAACAGAGAGGTGCGCATTCACATGCCGACTCATTGATATACAACTTCATATAGATACACATACATCTACTCAAAAACTTACATACAGACGCACAAATACAAATATACACCGACAGAAATATATACGCAAACAGCATAGACTGCATCACTTGAAGACATACCTCCTCCAAACCAAAAGTACTATTAGACTATTCCATGCAAATACCTCCTTTCGGTCATTAAACTTAGCAGCAGCAGCAGTGGTAGTAGTAGTAGCAGCAGCAGCATTAACACTATCTACTATGTCAGCGGAGGAATTAAATGAATGACAGTAAAGATGATAGACTGATGCGCACAAGCATGTGTGTGTGTGTGTGTGTGTGTGTGTGTGTATGCGCAGGAGTGACTGTGTGGTAAGAAGCTTGCTTCTCAACAACATGCGTGGCACCTTGGACAAGTATCTTCTGCTATACCGTCGGGCCGACCAAGGCCTTTTGAGTGGATTTGGTAGATGGAAACTGAAAGAAGCCCGTTGTATGTATATATATATATATATATATGCACATATAGATAGACAAATTCACAGTATGAATACGTGTGTGTGTGTTTTGTATACTTTACCTAAGTGCATGGGTACAGAATTAAAGGATTAGAAACAGTTTAATCCGTTAGAATTAAAATTGCATTTAAAATTATTGTATCCTTAAGAACAATGAGAATCCAAATCCTTTGTATGGATTTCCTATTGTGCCTCGCGCTTTTACATTAATCCTGTCTGAAATATTCCCAATCAGCTAAGTACTTTTCATATTTATGCTGTAGAACATTACAACTGAAAGTGTTAATATATTGAAAGCAGATAGATTATTATTATTACTATTAATATTTTATTATTAATATATCCTCAAATGACACTGGTTTTTCCCACCAACCCAGCGAAGACTTTTTCTAGACATCTTATTGTCTATTGCTTTTGTCCAGTCCATCCCAATTTTATTCCGCTTAAAGAAAACCCCGTACATTTGAACTGTCTCCAACATCTCTGGCTTTGTAAACAATAAGAAACGTTATTAGAGCAGGAGCGAGGGCTCGTAACTTTGTTGGTCAGGGTAAACCTGGATCTGTGGGGTTCCTTCATTGGCCCTAGTTGGAGTTTCTCTTGTATTAAGGCGGCGAGCTGGCAGAATGATCAGCACGCTGTATGAAATGCTTAGCGGCATTTCATCCGTCCTTACTTTCTGAGTTCAAATCCTGCCGCGGTCGACATTGCCTTTCATCCTTTCGGGGTCAATGAAATAAGTACCAGTGAAGCACTGGGATCGTTATAATCGACTAGTCCCCACCCTTAAAATTTCAGGCCTTGTGCCTAGAGTAGAAAAGATTATAATTTAAGGCGGTGAGCTGGCAGAATCGTTAGCACGCTGGACTAAATGCTTAGCGGTATTTTGCCGATTGCTACGTTCTGAGATCAAATTCCGCTGTGGTTGACTTATATCATTCGAGGTCGATAAAATGAGTATCAGTTGAGTACTAGGGTCGATGTAATCGACTGTCCCCCACGCAAAATTTTCAGACCTTGTGCTTATAACAGACAACATTATTATTATTATTATTATTATTATTATTATCATCATTAAAGCGTTGAGCTGGCAGAATCGTTAGCGCACCGGGCAAAATGCTTAGCGGCATCATCTGCCTTTACATCCTGAGCTCAAATTCCGTTAAGGCTGACTTTGCCTTTCATCCTACCAGAATCGATAAAATAAGTACTTGTTGCACACTCAACCCAAAACATGCTGTCCATGAACAGATATTTGAAATTATTATTATTATTATTATTATTATTATTATTATTATTATCTAAAATATTGCAGGAACTGTAGCGCAGTAGACAACATATCTTGCAATGTTTCGTTAAATTCTATTTTTTTACGTTTTTGTATTCAATTCAATCCCTGTAACTGCTATTAGGGATAAATCCATTTTCATGCCTTGAAAACCGCCAGCAAAATCGTGTAAGGCTTTTAAAAACATTGAAAAACATTATTTCTACTTAGGTTGAATTGTTTTGTTTCGAGCATGTTATTACTAAACTATAAACTAATAGTAATAAAATAAAGATGAAAGGATCAACTAAACGCATTGCCGACAGGTTATCTAAGTTAGATTAATAGTTTATTCGTTGTATCTATAAAATAAGCATTTTGCAATTGCCAACGGTAACCTTTGTTAAACATGAATTAGATAAAGAAGGGTAACCATAGTTTTTTTTCTAGATTTTTATTTTTGTAATAGGCATTTGTTGTTATCGTTATTTGTTTTCGTTTCAGGAAAGCTGTGATCGTGCAAACCAATAGCTGTTAACAAGTTTCATCAGACTGCAGGCAACGATGATATATTGGATGTTCGGGCTAAATTTGATGACTTTTTATGTTCCCATTTTTTTTTCCACATTTCAGGAACAGCCTGATGTACTGGTGAACAGTCAACGGCGTTGAAGAGCATAAAGATGAAAGTTGTAATTGTGAAAAAGCTGGTATAGAGAACTAGAAGCCGTTTGAATACTGGAAAAGATTTGCGCCCGGTATCAAAATGCCGACATCATGACTGCTGCGCAATGTTCTGCATACACCGTAAAAGCTGCAAGATATGGACAGCTGCAGCTGAGACAACGAAGCCATGGCCTACAAGAAGAGACACAGCAGGCGCTCTGACTGCGTCCTCACGCCGGAATTCATCCAACGATTGATGAACTGGGCCTTAGGCTCAGTACAGACCCCTATGTGAAGCTGCTGGAGACAGTAGTCAATCACCGGCTTGGAAGGATTGCTACCGGAAGGCCAAATGTGTGACAGCAGGATTCAGCTACTTGCTATATATTCGAAAAAAAGTTAGAAGTGGTTGCCGGAAATTTTCTGCCTCTTCACCAGCACCAATTTCTAGCCGCTTATTCGACCCGATTGAAATTCCATGGATTACGATGTGTGAGACGCTGTTGAGAAATACACCAACTACGTTGCCTGCAACACCAAAGCCAAACTGGTTACGAAGATCAAGGTGTTCGAAGATCTTCCAAGGGAGACACTGAGGCACGCATGCTCTAGGTTCCAGAGACGTCGTGGGATCTCGGTGGAAGCTGAAGGCGGCTTCGTTAAGTAAATTGTTATCGCCCGGTCATAATGTTGTTGATATTTTAAAAAATATATTTATATATATTCTTTAGAGTTAAACGTACGACAACTCGCAATTTATGCACTGACATCATTCCAAATACAACTGCTAACAAGACGATCATAATGAGACATTGGGGAAGGTTCGGCGAGATTACTACTCAGTCTGTTAGAAATAATAGCTAAATTTCCTTCAAAATCAGTCACTGCTATTTTAAGAAAGACGACATATAAGGTAATATAGTTTCGGATGCATTATGCTTGAACAAAGAAGAAAATGGAAAAAAGAAAATGTTTGTCATTCTATGAATGTCCACCCAATCAGGCCGGCCTAGGGTTAAACGACAAAAGCACTCGAGAGAAAATAAAACACCACGATCTCCATCCATATCAACACACAGCTGCCTAACTACTACCACTATCATCAGCGTTACCATCCAACCAATACCACTATCAACAGTAGCACCACCAACATTATCATCACAATCACCATCCTCATGACCACCACCATCGCCATCGTTACCAGTCTCCGCCACTATCATCACTTTTATCATGAGTAGCGTCAACACTATCCTAAATGCAGCCACTATCACCTGCATCGTTACTATCCTCAATATCGTTTCCACCGCCATCAACACCTCCATTATCAGGAGCAACAGCATCTGAAACAGTACTACTCCACCATCACCACCACCACCAATGCAGTCAACGTCATTAGATATATTATTACTCTCACCACCACCGTCTCTACCGCCACTGTCACCATCGCCAACTTCAATATTCCTACCACCACCAGCACCACTACCAGAACCACTACCACCACCACCACCAAATGCAGTCAACATCATTAGATACATTATTACTCTCACCACCACCACCACCACTGCCACCATCGCCAACTTCAATATTCCCACCACCACCACCAACAGCAACATCCTCCGAAACCATCGCATTCATTCCATCAAATGAAACTATTTCAAAATTAAAGTATTTTGTTAATCATATAACAAATACGTTAATTGTAACACAGCTGGAAATGACTTAATAATGACACAGAACGAAAACAAACAACAATAACAGTTACTACTACTACTACCACTGCTGCTGCTACATCAGTAACTAGAAACGAAATACAAACAGCAACGACAACACATAGAGAAAGCCTTAATAAATATAGTTATTACAGGCGGGATATAACTAAAAGGACGAGAATGAATAGGAAGAAAAAGAAGTGAAAAAGGTAATAAGATATGTGAAACAGAATTTGTAATAAATATGAGAGAGAGAGAGAGAGGGGGAGAGTGTGTGTATGTATGTGTGAGTGACAGAGACAGTGAATTTATATGCGCATATATGCCGTTATAATATATATATGTATATGTAGCAGATAGCAGAATGGAGACTCCTGGAACAACCAGCCAAGAAATCAGCGGTTCGTAGCTCTGTTGTTGCCATGAAATTGAATTTACAAAATTTCTAGTTTTCCAAATTCTATAGGTTTGAAAGTATTAACATTTTTTTCAAGACGTTAACATGCCGTTTGGAAATGGTTGCCCTAAAGTTTCAGTGCAAATCTGAGAGAGAGAAAGAGAAAGAGAGAGAAAGATAGATAGAGAGGGAAGGAAGGAGAGAGGGAGGGAGGGGTTGAATATTCATCTTCTTTTCTTTTTTGACGAAGGACCGGGCTACAAACGGCGCACTTGTTTTATCCCAACCGCATACAATGGTGTTTGTGTGTGTATGTGCGTATGAAAGAGAGATTATGTGTGTGTGTGTGTGAGAGAGAGAGAGAAAGAGAAAGAAAAAGTGTGTGTGTGTGTGTATACATACATATGTGTAAAATTACTGTTCTCTCTATTTCGGAGAACTTTAGAATGTTTGCACATCGACTGTAATCTCCACGCTTAAAGCGTTGCATAAAAAAAAGTTGTAAGTTTTAACACCTTTCAGCAATTCAGATTTAAGCTGTACTGTCTATATAGATCTAACTACCTACCAATCACATGACAAATAGTATTTGCCGACACGGAACATCTTCACTAGTTTCTGTGAATTCTATTATAACAAGACCTTATTCCTCTCAGTATAATAGGAGATTATTAACATCGAATGCAAACTTCAACCTTCTTCGCTAGGTTTGGAGAAAGCAATGAAAATCCAGTGCTGTTTAATCGTTTTTAGAAACACTATGTAATGTTTAGCTTTTTAGTTTAGTGGTGTGCCCAAAAGCAAAGTGTTTATGAGACTATGTTGATGATGATAATGATAAAATATATGGAAGGAGAAATAGAAGAGAATGTGTGTATCTAAGAGAGTGAATGAAGGAAAGATAGATGGAGAGGTAGTGAATGAGTGAGAAAGAGAGTATGGTGATAAAATGAGAAAATTTGGAAAACTGTTAAGAGAGAGAGAGAGAGGGGTGGGGAAGAAAATATACTGAAAGGTAGAGCTAAATGATAAATAGAAGATGGAATGACGGAATAGACATGCAGAATAATGGGAAGAAAGAAACAAATGTAAAGAAAGCTATAGATACACAGAGAAGGAGAGAGACAAGGGAAGATCAAAGACAGAAAAGCATAAAAAGTGTAAAGGTAAAACAAAAAAAGGTGGGAATAAAGCGAGAGAGAGAGAGAGAGAGGGAGGGAGAGACAGAATGGAATATATTAACAATGAGGCGATAAAGAATGTAATACAAAAATAAAGGAAAGATGTGAAACGATAAGAGAAACAGAGATAAGCGATGGAATAACAATAGAGAAATGTGAACGAGAGAGGATGAGAGAGAGAGTGAGAGTGAGAGAGAGAGAGAGAGAGAGAGAGAAATGGAAGAGAGCGGTATAAAGAACTGTAAAGAGAGAAAGGGAGGAGAAGATGTAAGACGGAAGAGAGAGAAAGAGAGGCCGGGAAAGAGAAAGGTAAACAGAGAGAGAGGGGTAAAGAGAGATAGAAAAGTAGAGAGAGAAAGAGAGACAGAGGTAAAGAGAGGTAGAGGGAGGGAGAGACAAAGTGTGTGTGTGTGTGTGTGTGTGTGTGTGTGTGTGTGTGTGTGTGTGTGTGTGTGTGTGTGTGTGTGAAATATAAAAATTTATAATAGGGAATTGAGAGAGCGTGAGTATGTTTGGAAATGGAAGTTAGAAAACAGTTAAAATAAATTGCAAAATAAAATAAACAAGTCAGAGGCGATACTATCATCAACAATAACAGCAACATCATTCTGGCCTTATTTTTTTCTGATATTTTGTTTTATGATTATTCTTATTTATTTACTTTTTGTTTTGTTTTTATTTAACAAGTCACATGATAAGTGTAATCTGTTTGCCTGTGTTGGTATAAAATTATAGAGTGTGTAATGGTGTCGTCTGCTTTCAGTGAAATTCCAATCCCTCTGACATTATTGCCAGCAGACAGGTCAACTAAAGTTGAACTTTGAAATAGCAAACTATTATCGAATCAAAAGTTTCAAAAATCCATCGTTATATCGATGGAGACGTATTTATTTTATTTATATTTTATTTCGAATATATTTTATATCGGATTCTGTGAACAATAATGTCGGAGGTTTCTAACGAACCAAAAGCCAACGGTTCATAGCATTTATGATGGCTAGAATGATAAAGAGTTAAAATTTCTTAAGAAGTCTTTTTCTTTCGAAAGCAACGGTTTATCTATTTTCTCATCAATGTTTTACATCTTTAACCGATATATTCGAAGAGAAACATGCAATACATGTGTGTACGTGTATATGGGTTGAAAATTAACGACGTGTATAACATCTCAGGCGGCAAAGAAATCTATGCGCAAATATTTGCTTCATGTTCTTTGAAATGTAAGAAAGAAGATATGTCTCTGACGTTTCGAGTTTAACTGTTTCTTCAGAAATTTAATAGGTAACAGAGGGAAATAGAGTATCATGGATGAAAAGGAAAATATATAAAACTGTGCTTGTGTCAGGCTTTATTAATACATACAAACATACTTTCGTTTACCAAACTTTTCTCATAAAATATTGGACAATTCGAAGCCATAAAAAAATACACCAGTCCTGTGTGTCGAGCAGTATGACCATACTAAAACTACAGACGTTCGAATTTTGAAAGCAGCTCAGGCATACCTGACTGTTATATATATATATATATATATATCTTAATAAATTCATGTTTAAGAATGCTACTATGTAAATTATTTTACACAATTGTATACACCGCACTAACGCACATATTGAACGTATGTATGAAGAGGCCAAATCAAGCCAAAACTCCGCTGTCTGATGACCCACTAATATTTTGAGATAACACTGTGCTTTTGATACAGAGCCGCGTAAGAAAAGCTTCTCTGTGACAAAATATTACAACCAACTCCATTATACTAGTGTACATATATTATAACTGTAATACTCTTCGTTATCTTAAGCAAATTCTGTTTCAAGCGCCTTTATTGACTAAACTGAAGCTTGGCCAAACTCCCACAACAATTTGTTAATAATTTTGTTTATTTCTGTATTATGTTATGTATATCTATAAGATAATGAGGGGTGAAAACTTACCCTATATTTTCCGAAGGTGGCGAGATAAACGTTTGTCAACGACCGTTTGGCAGAAGTGAAATAACGTTGGTATGAATAACCAAATATATATATATACACAGGAAGTTAGCATAGTACGAGACAGGTAACCTCGTTCACTTCCTGTTAACGAGCAAGGCAGGTAATCTTGTACTTCCTGTTGAAAAGGGGAGTGGGGAAGACAGCGGGAGCTTGGCGCGGATAGAACCAGAACGAGACGGAGCTGCATACGGGTCGGATCGTTCACCACCTACCTTGAAACCATTGAGACTGGACATAATCTCCATATATGAACATTTACTTCCCTGTTTGAACACTGTTGTTGCGATCAGAAGTTTACCCCTTTTTCTCACATTATAATTTGTCTGATCGTAACATTTAGAACAAAAATTTCCGACTAGCGTATCTGAGTGTGGTCATCACAGAGAAGTCGGAACCACACTGAAATACTGGTGTCTGATAGGTGTAAGAGAGGATTCTTTGCGTCAAAATATTATAGCTAGCGCCGTTCTGCGTTTGTTTATTCGTGGTGAATATAACACATATAGTTATATATTTATGTATGAACAAAAAGATATCAACAATGGTATAGGAATTCGTGATGTTTATGCCATTTCTCATCACATGAAAATGATGAATACAGTGAAATACGATCTTGAAATCCGAACCGAATGGAAATGATGGACTACAACCTATAGTAGAGCAGCCATTATTGATCTCATTGATTCCTTTCTTAGCCACGAGCAAGTGAGGAATGTAGGTGATGGAATAAGATCCTATCATATTACTGGCATATTTCTAAATTTTAAACTGACTTTCTCCACAAGGATAAATGTCAAACTTTCCCAAAGGATTAGAGATTTTATAAGAATCAAAATCTCTATATTAAAACTAAGCGTACATTTGTTAGGCTCTTTACCATTCAATACCAACGTCATACCTATCAATCTGCTAAAAATAGCAACCAGATCCTCGAATTACACCATGCTGTCTTAGAAAATGACACGTTCGAAAATGTATTCCTAGATTACCAGTCGTATATATAGATAAACTAATATGCAGGTCACGCTTTGAAAGGATTTTATTATATGTGTACTGGATTCCATCTGACTGAGCTGAACAATAACAACGTTAAAAGATAGTTGTTTTGTTAGTAGTGATGGCATTGTTTAGTCCCATCTAGGCCACAGCAGATTGAGCGATAAATGGTAATCTCATGCTAGACTATCTCGTCCAGTTTTTTTTTTTTTTTATCACGGAGACTCGTATATCGAGTAAATATGTATATATATATATATATATATATATATATATATATATATATATATATTATATATACATATATATATATATATATATATTTCTTGTCATAAAACGGAATGCGATTTGATGTGTCTTGCAGCTATTAGGGGCATTTTGGAGCTCCCTTTTTGCTTCACGATGCTCTATCGTTGTCACCCACCCCAAAACCATACCTGACATCTTCCATTTGGCAACATAAATTCTGGGATTTGAAATGAAGACAAGAAATTTATATTGTTCACAATAAATAAATAAATAAATAGATAAATAAAAAAGGGAGAGAGAAAAAATTAGCCAACTCAGAGCTCGGCACGATTTGAATTACGAGCGGTAGAATGACGTATCTAGTAACAGGTAACTGCTTTTTTGATGTTTTGCATCAGGTAAAATCAGATCTAAGAGTCCTAGAATCAAAAACATGATCCTAGCCGTTACCATCCTGTACATAAATGGATACCTAGGACTGCAATAATCAAATATGTCCCGCAGTTACCAAGAAAACAGGCTGCGATTCGAGGTTAATGTGGCTGCTATTTCTCGCTCTCATTATGTTATTCATGTTGCTTTGTTATTTTTAGCTTCAGTTCATACTTATTGGAGCAGAGATGATAAATGCTATTCTAGTTCTGACCATCTGATATTTTTTCATTCTATCAATTTGTATATAATACAATGAAAACAAACTCTTTTGGCGGCTCTTTCTAGCAGGTCATGTGACCATGCAGAGGCTCCTTCGTTTGTGCAGATTACTGCTAATTGCAGTCGTTTTTCTCCTTGCTGGTTTATATTCAGGTCAGCCATGACACAACAGGCAAGGTCTAAGTTGTTCTAACTTTGGCGATCACTTATTTTTGTGCATCCACGATTACGTTATTCTTTTTAATGAAAGGGTAGAACGTGATGCGAGAGGGTATTTGGCTACTATTTTTAACGCATCAGGCGCGCACTCATTGGCTCAAAAAAATTACTATAATACGTTTAATCCAGCCCCGCACCTTTTGTGCCATTCCATCGCTTCCAATTGACTGCAAACCTAATTTAGTGTCGTATTTCATTCCTGAAGTATCTTGTATTTATTTATTTATTGGTTCAGCGATATCGAAGTCCAGGTCATAGCTCAGTTGGTGGCGAGGTCGTTTGTTCAGAGTACTTACTTCCGGTTGATAATGCCCGTGTCATAATGCAGCTGTTTACAATTGGTTAATTTCTCCGATGCTTCGAAACACTAGTAATTATGACGTCAAGCAGTGTAGAGAAAAAGGAAGGAAGAAAGTAAGCTTCCATATATGGATCTACGTGTGTGTGTATGTGATATGTGCGTGTGTATGTGATATGTATGTGTGTGTGTGTGTGTCTGCAGGGAAGGGACGGGAAGATGGCTAAAATAAATAACATAGCAATGTGTTGCTACTGAACAGAACTGGAAAAATAAACAGTCGACTACAACTGTGTTGGAAATAGGGAATGGTAGATAAGTGTGTGTGTGTGTGTGTGTGTGTGTGTGTGTGTATGTTGGTGAACGTGCATTCATACAAATAGGCAGATGGAGTTATATTATGTGTGATGTGGATGTAGACAAATAGACATAGAATACGGCTAGGCAAAGATACACACACACACTTGATGCCTACAATTAATTTTGTTTATTTCACTGTAAGGTCTGTTATCGTATCTAGCCAGTTCTGGTGTTATACGAGTTAATGTGCCTCGATCCTTATGGATTCTCACAGCAAAATTACTCTCTCTCTCTCACACTCACACACACACACACATCTGACGTTATTGTTTCTTGCTTGCTCACCTCATCAGAGATTAGACTGCTTTCATTAAAATACTGCGAAAATGATTACATCGAAAATATGCTTCACTTTCGTTTACCTTTTGTGAACTGGAGGATATGATGTCACCAGATAGTCTATCGCTAACATTGTGAACAGTAACACAAACATACATTGTCGATTGGCAATGTTGGCCAAAGTATTTATCCATCTTAGATTCTATCTGTTGGTCCTTAAACAGTAAAAGACATTTTCTACCTAATTTTCATCTTTTTTCTTCCTCTCACTCCAAAGGCTTTAAGTATTCTCCATAGCGACTGGACAGGTAATAACCTACAGCCAATTTCTACTGGGAATAGCTGTGCCAACTATCTCTTTCCCTAGAATACTGCAAACGATTCTGGTATTTGGCGCACCTCATAGAAATCATAGTAGGTAAACGATTGCAGAGGAAACTATAGTGATACCCGAAGCAACTGTTCAGTTGATCCCACTTTCTCTCTCCACGGTAAGGTTGCTCAAATAAGACAGACATTTATCAATTTCTAAAACCTATTCTAAAAATAGACGATCCCTGACAGATTTTAGCGGTATAGTTTAAGAAAATAATTGGTTTTATATATATATATATATATATATATATATATATATATATATATATATATATATATATATATATATATATATATATACACACATATATATATATGCATTATAGGGTGCTAAACCATTATTAATACGTTTTTTTTTTTTATTTATACGGTGTGTCTTTCAAACATTTTAGGCTTATATTTTTTCTGTTTAAATTCCTTCAGGATATTTTTATTTCAAAACAAAACTCTTCATACATGTTTCTTTTAGAGACCTTAAAGTATTTTATTTAATGCCTATTTCTAATTAATACGATTAAATTTTAAAACATTTATGCTTTATATTCTTACTATTTACATTTAAAACTTATTTGTATTTCAATACGAAATTTTCGAAGTTAGCCATTAATCTGTGAAGTTAGAAAGATCGCGTTTTTTGTCTGTATAGCTCGAAAGCAGTTTTGTTGTTACTGAAATAAAAATTCTTTACATACATTCTAATTTAACCGATAAATCCTGCAGTATTTAATTTTCTTCATTTATCCACAATTATGTACAGGATTAAAAACATATGTTTTATTAATAGTGATACGACGCCATTTTATTTCATTTTTTTTTTTTACAGGAAAACCAGAGTTAGCTTTCAGTTTCACGTCAAACTATTTAGTTACACGAAACGTATGAGAAAGAAGAAAACAATCAGTTTACATTACATTAGAATTCGTTGGGTACAAGCCCAGTTTTATATATAGTAATTGAGTCAATTCTTTATATCTAATCTAAGTTAATCATCTCTTGATAAAATAGAAAATATACACTCACTCCTCTCGTTTAGCTGTTTAAGGTTTAAGAACTGAATTCATGATAGACAGAATCGGTGTCAGATAACTTTCAATGTTTTAATGGTGGATATGTTTTTACATTAAGAAAAAAAGAAACATTTGTATATTTTATATTGCTACAAGAATTAGCAGTTCTGATATATATATATATATATATATATATATATATATATATACACACGCACACACAAATACGTCAATTCATGCGAATATATGTTATTACTACATGAATATATGTACACGTATACATATTATCATGATGGCAGACAATAAGGAAAGAGAAATAGAGAGAGAGAGAAAGAGAGAGAAAGAGAGAGAGAGAGAGAGAATGAATAGGCAGATGAAGGGCTCAGAGTAAGAAAATGAGAAATCTTGAGATAATTATTCACCCCTCCTCTCTCTCTGTGTATGTGCACACGCTTGTGTGTGTGTGTGTGTGTGTGTGCATTCCCAGTTTGTCTGACTTTCTCGTCCATATTCACTCACATGAACGAATGTGACTTTCATATATGCGGTGGGGGGGGGGGGGGGTATACTAAGAACAGTATGATGACAAGCAGAGTTGGGTTACTTAAACACAAGCCCTCACTCTCTTTGTCTCCTTAATCTCTCTCTCACTCTTAACCTTACCCACATAAAGATTAACACACTTATAAACTCAACATATACGCATATGTTTTTCTGTGTATTCATACGTAACCAAATTTACCGTGTGTGTGTGTGTGTGTGTGTGTGAGTCTGTGCCTATATATATATATATATATATATATATATATATATATATATATATATATATATATATACACACACACACACACACATATGCATGCATATAGGAATGTGTGTGTAAGCATGTGTGTGTTTGTATGTGACTGTATGTGTAAGTGTGTAAGCAAGTGTGTGTGTGTGTGTGTGTGTGTGTGGTACTTGCCTATGTTGAGGCACTTGCTCTGCCATGTGTTTGCATGTTAAATGAGCATAATAATTGACTAAACAACAAAATACGAACGCGCAAATAGTATTTACCCTGTAGGCCCTACCACCACCCGCACAAAATTAAGCGCACATGTAAATGCTTATCTATCTATCTATCTATCTATCTATCTATCTTATTTCTTTATTGCCCACAAGGGGCTAAACATAGAGGGGACAAACAAGGTTAGACAAAGGGATTAAGTCGATTACATCGACCCCAGTGTGTAACTGGTACTTAATTTATCGACCCCAAAACGATGAAAGGCAAAGTCTATCAGCAAAATAGTTACGATTGCCAATGACGAAAAATTTCAAAATTTGTACACCCCTAATATGTGTGTACTGTGGGGGGATGGGGTTTCATACGCGCATTCATATGCGTATTATGGTAGCTATACGAAGGTAGAAAATTTGGATGAAATATCGAAAGCTATTAGTTTAAGCTCAAGTCCAGGTTGTGGACAAAAAAAGAAGTAGCACCCTATGTATTAGAAGAAAAAATAATTAATTTCTAATTAAAAATCACTTACGTTTTACAAACCTAGTGTTGATCATGAATATCACCAACTTTATGAGAATGAAAGACAACTCAGAACAACGACATTAATTGTACAATGTATTCACAAACAAGTACATCAAACATACACTCTCATCATCTGCTGCCTGACGGATATCATTATGGTTTCGACACCTACGCACCACCATTAAATTCGGTGTTGTCAGCAGCGTTAAAAACAAAGTCGCCCTAGGAATCAATAGAGAAGTACTAAGAGCAAAACTTTGGTATAATATGCCTTCACACCAACATCTACTTATAAGAAATATTAACATCGAACATGAAAAATACAGTATTTACTTATAACTACAAAGTTTTTAAGTTCTCCACAATCTGCAACATACACTGAACTGGTGAAACCACACGCAATACATAGGGCTATCATTCATAAACATTTAAAATAGACACAGGGTACTGTGTACAGTTATAACAAGACAATTAGCTGTTATTGAATAGGGATATGAATTCTCTGTAATAATTATGTAGAAATAAACAGATACGTCTCAGTATCAATATGTATACACGTACACATCTCTGTGTGAGTGTGTGAAAGAGATAGCGAGAGAAATAGATAGAGGGATACAGGCGAAAGTTAAGAGGGAGAGACTGCGTGTAGGCAAATTGGAATAGAATAGCTATCATATAAAATGTATATACAAAAACATTGATGCCAATACTTAATGCAGAAGAAACACATCTAAACTTTTCTAAACATTACCAATCATGGATGTGATGCAAGTTAAGTCGCAATAAGTACGAGAAATAAAGTTTGGTAATATATATATATTCACTTACATATAAACACATATACGATATATATATATATATATATAGGTAAATTATCTAGACAGAAAGAAGCGTCAGTATTCTTTTCGGTATAAATTGAAAGAAAATAAAAGTCAGAATCAATAATTGAATATATACCACTGTTTATATTACAAGTTCATAAAACGATTGTAAGTCTTTGCAGACTACAAACGCTTCGATTTTTACATATGTATAATGGTGCTTGCGTATACACAAACCGACATATTATAAATCTATATATGGAGGTATATATGTAAGTATGGTGGTATGTATATACAGGTACACATATAAATATATTTCAATAATTATATACAAATTTGAATAAAACATGTGAATTTGTATTGTCTTTTTCAAATATACAATTTTTAGAATAGAGAAATTTAAACAGATATTCGTCTGTTTGTGGAACCGAACACACGCCCATAGATACACACGTGTGTATACATATAATCTATAAGGTTTTATATCTGTATATGTGTGCGTGTTGCACGCGCCAGTGTGTATATACATGTATATGTGGCTTGAATGTGCGTGCATGTGTGTGTATGTGTGTGTGAATACATGAGTGTATGAAATAGGTTTGGGGTTAGAATTGTAATTGTAGGAAACTCCAAGTGGCTCCAAGCCGGTCTTTAAAAAAATAAAATAGAAATGATAAGAATAAAGATACAAATAAAAATATAAAACTTTCAATGTACAGACAGTGTAATGGGTAAAAAAAATGATAATAAATAATAAAAAAATCAAATGACAAAAATACAGCAAAGCTAAATTTTCGTCTGAATATCTCTTTAGATCTGTTTAATAATTCAAAACAAGGAATCAATGAAGAGTGCTTTTATTTTTACGTCTCTCTGTCTTTCCCATTCTCATCTCTCTCACCCTCTCTCTTTCTCTTTCATTCTAGATATTTCAGTTCCCCTATCTGTTCTTGTCTTTCACTCTTTCTTTCTGCTTCTCTCAGCAACCCTCTCTTTTTATCGTTATATATATATATCTCTCTCTCTCTCTATCTTGCTTTCTGTTTCTGTTTGCATTACACGCAAATACACACACACTCAGAGAATTTTCATCACTATGTCTCTTGAAATATTTAACGGCTGTCCGGATATTCTTTGCTCTCTTTGACCATAGGTCAACGAAACGTTTTAACTAGTGTCTTAATCGTGGCAAAACAGCCTCCTTTCCTGTTCTAATCTTGCGAACCCCATTAGCTTTCAGTGTCTAAAACAGAATGGTATGTATGTACACTGCACTTCATCCATCAAGTCGAGGTTTGTATGGAAGCAGCAAGACAAGGGATGTTCATTCCGAAAGCCACTCACTTCATTAGGTGTCACTAACACTGGTGCACAATGAACAGCAGAGCAGCCATCGCTGGGGCTTAAATCAATCAGCTTTGGTATTATTAAGAACATCGCAAAACTATATCATGCTTCTATGTACACATTCTCACACTTATACATACGAACATATGCATATAAATGCATACTTAAATACATATACGTATATTAGTATATTTCCATACATACGTTACATGCATACATACATTACACACATACATACACATATATATATATTTCGTGAAATAGATCTTCGTCCGGAGAGCAGTAAAGAGAAACTTCGAGAGCTTGCAATATTATGAGAGTACTTTTAGGAGTATAATAAAATAAATGAATGCGCCCTTTTAAAGCCTAGCTAGGCTCATGGGTCCGGTTTCCCGGTTTCAGTGGCGTACGTGTTCCCCAGATGGACGAGACGCCAGTCCATCGCCGCGTTACTCATTTTTGCCAGCTGAGTGGACTGGAGCAACATGAAATGAAGTGTTTTGCTGAAGGACACAACGCCTCGCCCGGTCCATGAATCGAAACAACAATCTTACGATCATGGTAATGGCACCCTAACCACTAAGCCACGCGCCTCCACTTTAGGAGTATAGTACTCTCATAACTTCTTATTTAAACTAACGTATATGTATCTAATTCTAGCTGCCTGTCTGTCAGTCTTTCTTAATCTATCTCTACACACATGTATATACTTTGTACGTCAAATGGAGATGATAGGAGTAGTTTCTTAGAACAAAGGGAGAAAAATGCATTTGCGTGAGTATGTGAGTATTTCTAAAGTGTGTATATGTGTCTAATACGCACATACATATTTATATATGTGTGTGTGTGAGAGAGAGAGAGATAGTGTGTGCAAGGGTGTTAGCCTATTCCTAACGTATGTATACAAAAGACGTGGGAAAAAAATAAATGTATAACTTTTAGAAGACAGTCCCACTAATATTGTCACATTCCATAAAGGCTCAGAAAGGCTTTTTAAAGTCTTAGTAAGAATTAATCCTTCCTCTTTCTTTTTTTGCTTTTCCAGAAAGTGCATTTTGTGTAGAGAGCCCCAGACCATGCATAATTGACAAGCCCATATCTTCCAGTGATGTCATGACAAACTTAATAGAGGATAGCAGAGAAGAGATTTCTGGTAAATTATGAAAGACATGTGTTTACTTAAAGGATATAAATATATATATATAAATATATATACACACACACACGCTCACAAAACCAAGGGTATGTGTGTATATATATATATATATATATATATATATATATATATATATATATATATATATATATATATATGTAGAGAGAGAGAGAGAGAAAGAGATACTTACTCATGTGTATACCTATAAATGTATGTGTGCGCATGTATGTATGTGTGTGTGTATATATATATATATATATATATACGTATGTATTCATGTATATGCATACAGGCATATACACATGCATATATACACTTACAGACATACATTTGTATATACACACTTACAGGCATACATTTGTATATACACACTTACAGGCATACATTTGTATATACACACTTACAGGCATACATTAATGTGTATATATAAACAGACAGACACATTGATAGATACGGAATTACGCACACAAACATACACACAAAACCATACTTACATATTGAAACAGTATGTGCATGCACATCTGTGAGTATACCGTATAGAAGTATATGTGTGCACTTGTCTGTGTGTGTATGGGTTAGTCATGAAAATGTACGAGGTGATCACACTTGGAATAGTTTCGGGTACGAGACAATCATAACAATGGCTGTTTTAGACCGAGAGTCATGCAACTGTGCTTCGTTTCCACTCGAATCCGCCAGTCTAGCAAACATGCCTTTCGCTCTAAAATGCAACAGCGATTCAGATTGGTGGATAAGCAAGATTGTTAGTGTATCGGACGAGTTGTCTTGCCGTATGCTCTGTCTCTCTGCATACTGACGAAAGACAACCCCATCAGCGATATTGGTACCAAGGTCTACTAGGTTTTGCCCTTCTCTGTGGATGAAATTAGCGGTAAAAGCAATTGTTGGATTTGTATAAAAATTTTTCGCAAAGCCAGCATCATAGAAATGAATTATTCCATTGTCTTACAAGAGATTGAGAGGCTCCAATTCTTCTTCTTCTGGTATATATATATATATATATATATGATTAATTCTCAAAAAGAAAAACAAAAGACGAAGACAGGTGGTGTAGACTACAAACAGATGTATTAGTATAACGCTCGGGAAATGAAAAAGTCTTTAACGTTTCGAGCCTATGCTCTTCCACAGAAAGGAACACAGAAAGAAACATGAAGAGAAACAAAGAGAGAAAAAAAAGAATGTGTAATGGGTAGCGATCTACATATACATACATATATATGGAGACAGAGAGAGGAAGAGAGAGATAAATAAAAATAAGAATGGCGCGTAGCGTTATATTAACTAATAAGTTCCAAATTGAAACAGAAACACAACAAAGGAACAAACGGAAAATCCAGAGACTACACGAGACGTTGTTCGTTCATCATCAGTTCTTTTGGTGTGTTTCTGTTTAAATTTTGAGACTCTCGCTCTCTCTCAAATAAAAAAAAAAAATCAGAAGGAAGAAGCACATTCTACGATATAGAGCAGTATATATTAAAAATGGAGAAGGCTGGTTTATGGGATTGCTTAAGGTTCCCCGTCTATAAAGGGTTTAGCTTTGTGATGTATTGTGAGGTCCCAAAACCCGTTGGCCAACAAGTTTGGGATCTGACGATACACCATAAAGATAAACCCATTATAGACGGGAAACCTAAGGTAATCCCATAAACCGGCCTTCCTCATCTTTAATATACATGTTTCGGTTTACATGCTTTTGAGACAATT
>NC_142940.1:13061361-13068861 GCF_046866305.1 Octopus bimaculoides | reverse complement strand
GATGATGATAAGGGCGTTGTAGCAAAAATGATGACTGTGACAGAAATAATGATGAGAATGGTGATGACGATGATGATGATGAACACATCAACGTTGATTAGGAAGTTGATAATAGTGGCGATGTATCAAAAATGGTGACTGTGGATTGTGAGGACGATGATAATAATAATGGTTTCACCTTTTGGCACAGAGACAGCAGTTTCGGGGGAGGGTTACTAGTCAACCCCTGTACTCAACTGCTACTTATTTTATCGACTCCCAAGAGGCTAAAATGCAAAGTCGACCCCCGCTGGTATTTGAACTAATAACGTGAAGACGGACGAAATGCCGCTACGCATTTCAACCGGCGTGCTAACGATTCTGCAAGTTCACTGCCTTAAACAACGATGATAATATTGGTTTCGAATTTCTGGCTCAGGACCAGCAAGTTCAAAGGAGGGGAGAAATCGATTACTTTAACCCTGCTACTTAACTAGTACTTATTTTATCGATCCTGAAAGGATGAAAAGCGGAGTCGACCTTGGCGGAATTTGAACTCAGAACATGAACACAGGCGAAGTGCCGCTAAGTATTTTGCCCGGCGCGCTAACGATTCTGCCAGCTCGCCGCCTCAAACAAAAATAATATTATCGGAAATCTAAGGTTTCTGATGAGAAGTCGGCCAGTCGTTTGTTTCGTTGGTTGGTAGGCTGATTGTCATTAATTTCGTTAAGGTTTAGAATCGGGTAGAGGTTGCTTTTATTTAACCCCAGGTTATTCTCGATCAAATAAATTCAGTATCAAAGATTTGACCTTCACCGTTTTGTCCTTTCTAAAAAATAATTTATCGTAGTTTTCTTCCATTGTCTATCTAACGGTTCATAGTAGGATTTAAATGAGACTTGGCTGTCATGTTCAACATTTCGAAGGACTAAATCTGTTGTTCTCAACAATTTTTTCTACCTATAGAGCCCTTTGGTAACTATTTTACTCCGGTTCCAAATCCCCACCACCACATACCCATTCGATATTTAAAAAACTTGCTTTATAGATATTTCAAACTTCCTATTTTGTTTTTCCCACATTAACTTGAGTAGATTAATGTAAGATGTTAGAGAGAGAAACCTAGCCAATTTAAAACTTTGCTATGGGCCCCAGGGGTCATATAGGCCCCAGGGGTCATATAGGCCCCAGGGGTCATATAGGCCCCAGTTGTGAAACACTGGACTAGACAGTGTAACCTCTCTAGGAAGATTAGTGGTGACATGAATATGAGTAAGGGCATGGCCGAGATGTAGTTTGGTAGGTAGTTTGTGGGTCGTTTGGTGGTAAGTGCCGAAAGGGACAAACAAAAAGGTGCGTCTGCTGTGCATTATAGAGTAGCTAGCTGATGGAGAGAGAGAGAGTTGGTTGTGTGTCATAAGAGATCGTGAAACATAATCTTACAGGCAAAGAAAGGAACAAACAAATAAAACCAATGACAGAAGAAAACGATAATGCCTGTATGAAAGGAACAAATATAATAAGTAAATACATTTAACAGAGATAGAGAAGAGAAGCGAATATATATATGTGTGTGTGTGTGTGTGTGTGTGGAGAGAGAAGGAGAGAGAGAGAGAGAGAGAGAGAGAGAGAGAGAGAGAGAAAGGGAGAAATGAGAAGAAAGAAGGCAAGAAAAATGACTGAGTGTGTGTGCGTTTGCTCGCATGAATTTGAAGGATATATGAATACATGTGTGCGCATATACATACATACATATATACATATATATATATATATGTTATACATACATACATAGACAGATGTGTGTGTAGGTAGATAGAGAGTAGAAAACTTGACATACATCGCTTATATATGTTGTACATACAAGCCATAATTTACAAATACATGGTCCTAGAATACCTCATATATATACATACACACAACTTCCATTAAACTCACAAGCACATACTCTCACAACAGTACAATATACTTCACAAAGACACGTATGACACAAACACTACACATACACACGTAGATGTACAACATACATAGCATACATACCATGCACGCATATATATCTTCACATACAAACACAGAAAATTAATCACACATACAGACTCACCATACAGACTCACCATACAACGCATATACAGAGAACGAACTCAACATACATCGTACAGGCGCAAATATAAAACCTACTCAAAGACATTTTGGTAGCCTCTTGTCTTTTGATGAGAAATATAAACATTGTGTCGTTTCGCATAGTTGGATAACTTGCTTAAGGAAGCAAATAAGGCAGACATATTGGTACATGTATACATATGGAGACAGATGAATAGAAGGATACTTGCTTAAATAGTTAAAATGTATTGTAGAAGGGAAACTGAAGACAGAGATAAAGAGATAGCTTGCTAAATATATAGACACGTATGCACATCAATTAATGCACACACACAAATACATATGTACATACACATGCATACATATATATACACATGTTCCTACAAATACATGCAAATATATACGCACACATATTTGTATATCCTTGATCACATATATTTACACATTCGCATGTACACGCACATACATGCTGCACACATTATTTACATGCATTATATACATACAGGCGTACATACTTTAGTTAAATTGACTGACATATACACCCAAATGCAGAAACGTATTGAAACAAATGCAAGCGGACAAATACACTCTAATGAGAGAGAGAGAGAGAGAGAGAGAGAGAGAGAGAGAGAGAGAGAGAGAGAGAGAGAGAGAGAGAGAGAGAGAGAGGGGGGGGGGACGGGCAAAGACAGGCAGGCAGCAAAAGAGAAAAACTTGGACGTTTACACAAAGAGCCAACAGAAAACCGATTCGACAGCAAGACCAGTACATTCTAAGAACATATCACCTACTTAAATGGCATCTATTGATTCACGGATGAAAATTACGATTTGAACTAGTCATAGATGAATGACAGTAGGGGCTTTGGACATGAAATGTACACTAGACTTTGATTCAAGTAAACATGACAGCGACTGACAGCTAGATTCTGCTTCCCACCATTAAGTATTGGTCTTTGTTGTCGTTCTCGAACAAACACTGTTGGTAGAATTTTGAAAGACCGACTTGTTCCCGTCCGCATAGAATTTAATGTAGTATGTTTCGAATCTCTCAGAATTTAATGCATTGTATCAAGTTTTATAATAGATGTTATTTCTTTGAAGGTAGATGGGAGAAGGTTATGGAATAAAAGAGAGCGTTAGTGAAATGTATCTTAGTTTTTGACATTGTCACTGGGCCAACAATTTATAGGTGAGGCTTGGGGTTATTGCACTTGCTTTTACTTTTATTTGCTTTTAGAAGCATGAAAGCTGAAGTCAACTACGTTGGGATTTAAATTCTGAACGTAGCTAGAAAGCAAGTGTAGCTCTGTTGTTAAGAAGTTTGTTCATAAGCATGTGGTTGCGGTTTCGATTTAACAACGTGCAGCACATGTGGTAAGAAAGTAATACAGAGATTTTTTTTAGGTCTACGCTGTAAAGATGAAGTAAAAGATCGACGTTTCGGATATGTTCCATTCATAAGAATAGGAGAAAAATACATACGTAGATAAGGAGAGAGAAAGGGTTTTTGGAAAGGGGAAAGAAATTTGTGTGACTTGAGTAATGTTTTATTTAGTGGAAAACAGCATTTATATAGTTTACTGGAAAATCTCTTGTGGAAAGCAGTATTTATACAGTTCTTGTGTTGTGATAAATTCATAACTAGACATATTGATGATTCAAACTCGATCAAAGAAAATAGAGAGAAATGTGTTTTATTATATGTCATATGGCATGCTAATATCTGTGAACTAACTGTGTTTGGTCTGCAAAATATACCTGGTAGATATGGAACCGAACCATCAAGTAATACTTTTTCTGTTCAAATCTACAGCAAGAACTTCATTTTAAAAATTGGTTTGGTTCATATGAAAAGGTTGTTCCAATGTCCATGGGAAGCCCTCCGAGACCGGCAAGGTCGATGGGGTTAATATTGTGTTATTAAGATGCTATGCATTTAATTTCGTACGTGACTCAGACACCAAGAAATCGAAAATAAGTAACAGATCATCGGGGGAATATTAGCTAAGCTTGACTAATTTTCCAATGCTATTCGATGACGGGGGCGGGCTCTGATTTATCAATCAACAATTTACGTTTAATATCTTGGGATCGTAGCTAACCTGCTTCCCTTAAAAGCTCCTTAGAGTATTCTGGAAATATTTATATTACATTACATGCACAAGAATATTAAAAGTACATTACAAGTAATGTCATTAAAACATGTATAAAGCCAAAAAGGTTGATGCTATAATTTGTCACCAGCACCCGGGCTGCAGCAGCTATTTCACAATATATAGATATTAATCTGTTCTATTACAGGCTCAAGGGGCAGGCAACTAGTCGATTACAACGACCCAAGTGCTTAACTGGTATTTATTTTATCGACTCCCAAAACACGAAAAGCAAAGTCGACCTGTGCGGAATTTGTACTCAAAAGGTAAAGACGGACGAAATGCCGTCAAGCATTTTATATGGTATGCTAATAAACTTCCCAGCTCATCACCTTAATAATAATAATTATAATAATAATAATAATAACGTTATTGTTGAGCAATAAGTCGTCTTTGAAAGAACAGATTTACAAGCAAAATCCTTCCCAATTTTCTTTTTTTATTTATGGACGTCATTATTCAATTAGTTGCTATTTCTAACAAACAGACCAACAAAATAGAGTCCGCCACCACCATTAGCTCGATCAGAATCCTTGGAAATTGGGTTACCCGCGTTAACTACCATCATTTAATAATGTTGACAAATTTGTATATGATCGTATGGCATAAGAATGATTATTATTGAAGTCCCGAGGAAAAGCCTTTTCTGACGAGAGACTACATTTTAATTGTTTATGAGATTGAGCAAATAGTTTTGTCTGTCTTGCAACAAGATAATTCTATCTGGTCTTAATTACTGTAAGGAAGTAAAATATTCTGCAGGCTAATAACAATTAGAATCTGTAAGAAGAATCAATAAAACACAGTCTTAATTACTAAGTAATTTGTTAGCTTACAGTGTTAAGTCTAATTGTTTCTGTGGGCCAAGGATGTGGATCCGCCATATTGATATCTCATAGATATACGTACGAAAGAATGTGACAACGAACTAAAGGGGTGATCCTCTACTCAGTGAAGTTCCTCGATGTGGCAGCAGAATCTCCCTTAGTGGGTTCTGATTTGGGACAGAAGCAACATAAAAACAACATGAATATACAGTTTTTCAATGCTTTCCTTAATTTCCAGCGTTTTATAAACCATTTAACGAATATGGCTTTATAGAAGAAGGCGTTCACATTTGTCTCTATATATATCTTGATCTATGAAATAATAATAATAATAATAATAATCCTTTTTACTATAGGCACAGAGCCTGAAATTTTGTGGGGAGAGGGGGAGCAGTCGATTACATCGATCCCAATACGCAACTAGTACTTAATTTATCGACACCGAAAGGATGAAAGGTAAAGTCGACCTCTGTATTTTGAACTCAGAACGTAAAGACGGACGAAATACCCACCAGGCATTTTGCCCGGCGTGCTAAAGATTCTGCCAGTTCACCGCCTTAACAAGAACAACAACAACGACAATAATAATAATAATAATTGAACGATCAGGATTGTTTGTGGTGGAAAAATGATACAGTTCATACCCATCTGCTGCTCATGACTACGGTACTGCGATTAAATATCCGCTCCTTACACAGAATTACAGTTAAGTCTTTGTAGATTTAATGATAGGTTTTAGAGTTGTCTGTCTGGTTTTTCTTCCTTTGTTAATCTGTCTACACATACGTGTGAGCGTGCACGCACACACACACACACACACACACACACACACACACACACACACACACACACACACACATATATATATATATATATACGCACCCATATACACTTCTCTTAACCAGTATGACTACCTAGTTGTCTACCTGAATGTCTGGTAGCTTTAAACTATTTTGTAAGTAGATCAAGGTATTTTTTTTGTGTGTTTTGTTGCTGTATTTTCGTTCAAGTTTTCTCTTTAAATGTTTCAATTTAAATCATGGCAAAAATAATAAATAAATAAATAAGATAACTAAATTTTGTTTACATATATTTTCTTTTTTTCAATTTGGAAACATGCCAGTAGAGGTTATGTACAATTCGATATAATCGAACTCGGTAAAATATACTTTATACTTGTAAAATCCTCAATCCAAGAAAATTGAACAATAGATGTTTTTGATAGGAGAGTTCCATCCAATTACTTTTGTGTATTGACAGACGTAGTGAAAGATAAAAAGCTAGACTGAATCTGGTCAGAAAATTACGTTGATTTCGTGCAGAAGGAGAAACGCGTAAACTCAAAGAATTAGCAGACTAGTTAAGGCATCGGATGAAATGCTTGGCTTTTTGCATTGTGAATTCGAATTTCACCGATATCAGTTCTGCTTTACATCCATCCGTGGTCGATAAATTACATACCATTCTAGTGCTGTAATCAATATAATTCACAGGTCGCTTAAATAAACGCAGGCGTGGCTGTGTGGTAAGAACCTTGCTTCTCAACTACATGGTTCTGGGTTCAGTCTCACTGCGTGGCACCTTAGGCAGGTGTCTTCTACTATAGCTTCGGGGCAACCGAAGCCTTGTGAGTAGATTTTGTAGGCGGAAACTGAAAGGAGCTCCGCCTACACACACACACACACACACATATATATTATATATATATATATATATTGTGTGTCTCCCACCATAGTTTGACAACCGGTGCTGGTGCGCTTACATCCCTGTAATAACATAGAGGTTCGGCAAAAGGGTCCGATAGAATAAGTACCATGCTCAAAACAGTAAGTACAGGGGTCGATTAATTTGGCTGCAAAAAATCTCCAAGGTAGTGCCCCAGCATGGCCGCAGTGTAATGACTGAAACAAGTACAATAAAAAAGGAACGATTTCTCATCTTGTGCTTACGAAGAAACTACCATTGTTATTATTGTTCCTGCCGCAACTAGCGACTGCTACTACTACTTTTTAATTTGAAAGACATGAAACGTTACAATACTTAGTGGGAGATGAGTGTTCTTAGAATCGGGCACGAGGAAGCATTGCAGAAGAAAGCGGAAGGAAACGTCTCAATAGGGGTCAGCCAGCTGGAACCAATCAAGGAATCCTTCAGATCTCGGATTACCATTTCTACGAAAATCAAGTGATTTCTCATAGCTGTTTTCTATATACAAGATTCCTACAGTGTCTATGCTCAGTCATTCGGACCAAACTCTCCACTCTCTCTCACACTTTAGCGAAAGTAATGTGTTTTTAATGACCTATACTTAAATTAAAAAAATAAATAAAAAATTATAGTAACCGCAATTACAACATTAATGATAATTCTTATTAATAATTTTGGCACAAGACCAGCATTTTAAAATAGAGAGGATAAGTCGAGTACATCGACCTA